>NW_015387568.1:88435-92293 GCF_001527695.2 Protobothrops mucrosquamatus
TCTTTTTATTTTTTTTATATATATATATATATATATATATATATATATATATATATATATATATATATATATATATATATATATATATATATATATATATATATATACGCACATATATATATATATACACACACACATATACGTACATATATCTTATCTGTTGGGTGAGGCACCCGGTCTACCAAATATAAATCAGTCTGTTCTGGGTTTCTGACTGAGGGCAAATGAGCCTGAAATAGCTATACTAGTCTCCCATTAACTCTTTGTCAGCCACAAAATTTTGAACATATACATATATATGTGTGTGTATATATATATGTGTGTGTGTGTCTATATATGTGTGTATATATATATGTGTGTGTGTGTGTGTGTGTGTACACATATATACACACACCAATATTTCCAAAGCAGGGAGGGGAAAAAACAGGCCAAAGATGGCAAGAAGCCTGCTTTAAAGAGCACCTGGCTGGTCCGTCTGGCCCTTTTCCCTGCCCAGTTGCTACGAGGCGGCCGATCTTTCTGCGAAGAACTTCCCTTCCTTCCCTCTTCCCCGTCTTTGGCTTCCCAACATTCCGTCATTCAGGGGAACACAGCATGTTCAGAGCTGACTGCCCAAAGGAAGTCATTACTTCTGCAAGTTGACTTTGGGGAGACGCTCGCTGGCAGGTGGGTGTCGTTGGAATGCCCCGCGCCCCCTCCTCCCCCCCCAAAAGTAGAGGATTATGTACGGTGGCGGACGGAGGATGCAACTTTGCTAAGGCAAAACACAAAAGCCTGCTTCATCTTAATGCACACCGCAATGTCGGCAGGCACCAAGTTCTGGGTTTTTTTTGTTTTTTTTCTTTTAAAAAAAGAAGAAAAGAAAGGGAAAGAGAGAAATGCCATTTCTTTGGCATTCAGGATGGGTCATCCTTCCCACCGGTTTTTGTAACCACTGCCTTTTTTACAATGGGTTTTTCAAAATCTCTTTTCCCCTTCCTTTCTAATCACACCAACTTGCAAGGGAGCTCCAATTAATGGGGGAGTGAGTGTGCGCATGCAAAACTGATGTCACAAGTTTGTCCTGAGTAAATTTAAACTATGGTAGTAGCAGTCGAATGATTATCATAATAGCTTGCCAAGGGGGGCCGTCTTTAAGTAAAGATATTCCAAGTAGGTTGATTCTATTCTGTTCTGTTCTGTTCTGTTCTGCTCTGCTCTACTTCTATTCTATTCTATTCTATTCTATTCTATTCTATTCTATTCTATTCTATTCTATTCCCATATTCTATTCTATTCCCATATTCTATTCTATTCTATTCTATTCTATTCTATTCTATTCTATTCTATTCTATTCTATTCTATTCTATTCCCATATTCTATTCTATTCTATTCTATTCTATTCTATTCTATTCTATTCTATTCTATTCTATTCTATTTTACTCTTATTCTGTTCTATTGTATTCTGTTCTGTTCTGTTCTATTCTGCATTCTATTCTACTCTACTCTACTCTACTCTACTCTACTCTACTCTACTCTACTCTACTCTACTCTACTCTACTCTACTCTACTCTACTCTCACATTTATTACTTTGGCAAATAACTAGCTAATTTCTCTTTCCCTTATAACAAAACCCCTGTGAGGTGAATCGCAGGTTGGAATACCATAAGCTTATGAAAGTATAATAAGTAAAAATAGTAAGAATATCCCCAACAGTGGATAGTCATAGAATTTGAGCTCTTGAAGGAATTTAGCGGTCACCTTGCTTCACTTTCTCTTCAGACACATCTGCTGTCTTGTCCCAGTGTTTATAGGTAATCCTTAACTCACAACTATTTGTTTAGCAGCTGCTTGAAATTACAACAGCACTGAAAAGAGTGACCTATGATAGGTCCTCGCACTTACAACAGTCTCAGGATGATTGTGGCACCTGGCTTGTGGATTGCCGTTGGTGAGGTTTCAAGCTGGCTTCTGAGAACGAAAGTCTATGGGGGAGCCAGATTCGTTTAATGATCATATGATTCACTTAACAACCGGAATGATTCATTTCACAGCCATGGCAAAAGCCATAAAATTGGACGTGATTCCCTTAACAATCAGCTCACTTAGCCCTGTGAATTCTGGTTTCATAAGTCAAGGACTACCGGTATGCTGTGAAGAAGTTTCCTTCATGTCTATTTCCATCCTGTATCTATCCTTGGATTCCAGCCTGGTCCACGTTAGCCCAACAGATGGACCCATTCTATCTTTTCTGTGGTAAAAAAAATAAGAAAGGCAGGATACAAATAAATAAAATGTCCTGGTCAGCATCAAGAAAGCGTATTTTATTTTATTATTTCAAAAGGGACCTTTTTATAGCTAGATGGCACACTTTGAGCTGCTCTTCAAAAGGGAAAATAAATAACCGGGTCTATTTTTAAACTCCTAACCAAGTTCCACTGATTTCAGTGGGGAACGTCCTTCAGCATCTGGGTGTACAAGTCACAGCGCAACTATTTTAAAAGGAATTCATTTTTAAAAACTCAAAAATCACAAAAAGCTACCCAAAGACTGCTTAAAGTAGCAGATTAAAATAAACCCAGCCGAGAGCAAGGACATTTAAATCCTGAACTCTGAAAAAGGGTTCCACGGAAATAAATTAAATTCCTTTATCACAACCTCCTGCTAATTCACAGTAGTGTGCAGTTGCCTACCAACAATGCTTCATAAACTCCTTAAGAGCTTAATTTTCTGCAAATAACGGAAGAATTTATTGCCATCCAGCACATGCTTCTGTATTTGAGAACTCAGAACAAGAGGGCAAAGAGGTGAGACTTAAAATTCCCAATTTCCTGGGCGAGCAGGGGGCCCCCTGAGGGAAGATGCAAATATTTGCCAATAACACAGGAGTTAATAACTCACCGTCTAATGTAGGGGTGTCCAACTTTGGCACCTTGAAGACTTGTGGATTTCAACTCCCAGAATTAGCTGAGGAATTCTGAGAGTTGTAGTCCACAAGTCTTCCAAGTTGCCAAGCTTGGATATCCCTGGTCTAATGGCTGCTTCTGAACTGGCACCTCCTTTTCAAGAAATCCAAACTGTGAGCCACGTGCTCTAAACTTTCTCCACAGAAAGACAAAAGAGAAACCTGGAAAAAAAAGGTATGTATCTCATCTATTTTGAACCCGGTCCCCACTCACTGCTTCTTTAAGTCCCATCCACTCCAGAACCCCTGAGACCTAAAAAAAATAAAGCTAAAATCTAATTGCCCACCCTGATTCCCAGTCTTTATTGAGATGACTGTCTTGATAGCTGAAGAACTTTGACCAAGAATTCAGCCTCACCAGGTCCCCCCCCCCCAGGTTCACATGCCAACGAGGGCTCCTCGCCAAGCCCTGGCATTTCTTCTCCTCTTGGCTGGTTCTGCTGCTTCCAGTTCATTTCGGCCTCTTCGGCAGACCGAGGAATGAGAAAGGGAGCAACAGATCTCTCCTCCCGTCCCTCCATGCCTAAGGTTGCCTTCACCAGTCAGGTGGTCCTCCATGTATAGGTTGGCTTACACGTCTCACCATGGCTTGTCAATCAGTTATGGAGAATTCAGGTTCAGATGGGCCCAGAAGAAGATACAGCAGTGACAATGAAAGCAAAGAAGTCAACATCTTTAAAGGCCTGGAGATTAAAACACACGAGGAACGGTTGCAAGAACTGGACCTAGCTAGTCCAGGGGTAGGCAACCTTGGCTGTTTTATGACTCGTGGACTTCAACTCCCAAAATTCCTGAGCTGGCACGACTCAGCTTGGAAACCTCTCCCTTTCCCCTCAGCATGGTTGGCTCAGGAATTCTGGGAGTTGAAGTCCACGAGTCATAAAAAAGCCAAGGTTGCCTACCCCTGGGCTAG
>NW_015387568.1:92366-167150 GCF_001527695.2 Protobothrops mucrosquamatus
AAGAACTGGACCTAGCTAGTCCAGGGGTAGGCAACCTTGGCTGTTTTATGACTCGTGGACTTCAACTCCCAAAATTCCTGAGCTGGCACGACTCAGCTTGGAAACCTCTCCCTTTCCCCTCAGCATGGTTGGCTCAGGAATTCTGGGAGTTGAAGTCCACGAGTCATAAAAAAGCCAAGGTTGCCTACCCCTGGGCTAGTCTAAAGAAAAGAAGGACTAGGGCTGACATGATAACAACTGTTCCAGTATTTGAGCAACTGCCCCAAAGAAGAGAGAGGTCAACTTATTTTCCAAAGGACCAGAAGGCGAGACAAGAAACAATGGATGGAAACTCATCAAGGAGAGAAGCAACCTGGAATTAAGGAGAAACATCCTAACAGTGAGAACAATTCACCAGTGGAACGGCTTGCCTTCAGAAGTTGTGGGTGCTCCATCACTGGGAGGTTTTTAAGAAGGCCCTGGACAGCCATTTGTCTGAAATGGTATAGGGTTTCCTGCCTGAGCAGGGGGTTGGACTAGATGACCTCCAAGGTCCCTTCCAGCTCTATTCTGATTATTATTATTATCTCAAGAAGGCATTTTGCACAGGTGCCCCGGAAGGAGAAATGAATAGTTTTCTGTATTAGGACTTGTCTTCTCTTCAGCTGTCCTTCCCACATTGCTTGATCCTTTTTGCTCAGTGGTGTAGGTCTGTGCCACCCTCTCAGCAAATCAGATGTTTTTCATTACCTTCTTAAAATATGCATAATTATTTTAGTTTCCAAGACCTTAGGACCCCGTTGCTTTGCTCCCAGGCTTTTTCCTGGTTCCTCTCACCTTTTCTTAAAATGCAAACCAGGCAACATAGGTATTCAAGATTCATTGGAAATAAGAACTTCCTAAATTTGGGGACCTGCATTTTCACGCTTCCAAGCTAAGATTCCCTTTGTTCTTTTAGCAGTCAGCTCACGCTGCGTATACGTATTCAGCTTAGGCTCGGTTGCAATTCCAGGATTTATTTCTTGATTTATGGCAAGGATTTCTATGAAGTCAGATTTCCCAAGTGGGCATCTGATTCGTTTCCCTTAAGCAAAGAACTTTGCGTTTGTTTCTTCTCAGTCTCCACGACGTTCAGTCCGCTTCTGCATCCTAACATCCTCATTCCGAAGTTTCTTTCTGCCTCCTCATCTTTGGTGGCATCTGATTTGGTGGCATCTGACAATCTGATGCGTGTTCCTTCCATCTCTTCGACCGAGATGCCAAAGAGCACCAGTCCAGGGACCAGTTTCTGTGGCATTTCACTTGTTCCCTTGCTCCAGTTCCAGGAAGGACCTTGGAGAGCAGGCTTTTCAGCCAGGCGTGGGTCCTTTTAGTGGATGAGTCATGGTCTACTAAATGCATAATGGGGAGCTAATCTCAGTTTGGAAAACATATTGATTCAGGCCAACAAATAACACTAGAGCATCTCCAAGTTCTCCAGAATCGTTCATTAGCCAGGAAGTCCCAAAGGTGCATTTCCCCCCCCCCCAAGACAACTGGACCATCTTGAGTTTTTTCTTTGAAAACGTTTTGCTTCTCATCCAAGAAGCATCTTCGGTTCTGAAGAACCGAACATCTGAACCTCCAAGAAGGAGAAAGGTTTTGGATGAAAAGTGAAACGCTTGCAAAGAAAAAACAAAGAAAGTCCGGTTGCCTTTTGAAAAAAAGCACCTTTGGGGCAACCATGACCTGGAGGATGGAAATCTCTATGTTAGATACTAGCCAGGAAGTTACCCCCTCGCCCAAAAAAGACAAACAAGGGGGGGATGAATTATGTCGAATTCTCTGGCTTAATGTGGGGCATTTCTGCTCCTTCTCTAAAACCTCCGTCCTCTCTGCCAGCCCTTGCTTGATGAAGAAGAATAGAATAGAATAGAATAGAATAGAATGAATGGAATAGAATAGAATAGAATAGAATAGAATAGAATAGAATAGAATGAATGGAATAGAATACAGAAAAGGAATAGAATAGAATAGAATAGAATAGAATAGAATAGAATAGAATAGAATAGAATAGAATGAATGGAATAGAATAGAATAGAATAGAATAGAATAGAATGAATGGAATAGAATAGAATAGAATAGAATAGAATAGAATAGAATAGAATAGAATAGAATAGAATAGAATAGAGAAAAGGAATAGAATAGAATAGAATAGAATAGAACAGAATAGAACAGAATAGAATAGAATAAGAGTAAAGTAGAATAGAATAGAATAGAATAAGAGTAAAATAGAATAGAATAGAAAATAGAATAGAAAAGAATAGAATAGAATAGAATAAGAGTAAATAGAATAGAATAGAAAATAGAATAGAAAAGAATAGAATGGAATGGAATAGAATAGAATAAGAGTAAAGTAGAAAATAGAATAGAATAGAATATAGAATAGAATAGAATAGAATAGAACAGAATAGAATAAGAGTAAAGTAGAAAATAGAATAGAATAGAACAGAACAGAATAGAATAGAGCTGGAAGGGACCTTGGAGGTCTTCTAGTCCACCCCCCCCCCCCGCTCAAGCAGGAGAACCTATACCATCTCAGACAAATGCTTGTTCAGTCTCTTCTTAAAATCCCCCAATGATGGAGCGCCCAACGATTTCTGGAGGCAAGCCGGGGCTCTGGCGGACTCCAAAGCTCGCCCCTTCCTTTGGGGTCGGTCCTGACTCAAGTCCTGCCCAGCGCCCCTGCAAACGCCTCCCCCTCCCCGGTCGAGCTGAGGGGGCCGGAGCTCCTCTCTTCCCTCCCCCCCCCGCCCAGTCTTTTGGACCGGAGCCTCCCAAGGCCGGCGCCCTCCCCCTCGGCAAGGGCGCGGGGCGCTGGGCGCCCGGCAGGACCGGCGTCCCGGCAGGGCCGGGGCAAAGGAGGGGTCCCGGCCCGCGCCCCTCTTCCACGAGCCCCCCCTCGTCCCCAAAGCTCCGCAGCCCCAGAGAGGGAGGGAGGGAGGGAGCCCCCCCCCACACACACCTCCGCCCCCCCCCCCAGCACAGCCGAAGTCCAGCAAAGTTCCCGGNAAGAACTGGACCTAGCTAGTCCAGGGGTAGGCAACCTTGGCTGTTTTATGACTCGTGGACTTCAACTCCCAAAATTCCTGAGCTGGCACGACTCAGCTTGGAAACCTCTCCCTTTCCCCTCAGCATGGTTGGCTCAGGAATTCTGGGAGTTGAAGTCCACGAGTCATAAAAAAGCCAAGGTTGCCTACCCCTGGGCTAGACTAAAGAAAAGAAGGACTAGGGCTGACATGATAGCAACTGTTCCAGTATTTGAGCAGCTGCCCCAAAGAAGAGGGGGGGGGGTCAACTTATTTTCCAAAGGACCAGAAGGCGAGACAAGAAACAATGGATGGAAACTCATCAAGGAGAGAAGCAACCTGGAATTAAGGAGAAACATCCTAACAGTGAGAACAATTCACCAGTGGAACGGCTTGCCTTCAGAAGTTGTGGGTGCTCCATCACTGGGAAGTTTTTAAGAAGACCCTGGACAGCCACTTGTCTGAAATGGTATAGGGTTTCCTGCCTGAGCAGGGGGTTGGACTAGATGACCTCCAAGGTCCCTTCCAGCTCTATTCTGATTATTATTATTATTATTATTATCTCAAGAAGGCATTTTGCACAGGTGCCCCGGAAGGAGAAATGAATAGTTTTCTGTGTTAGGACTTGTCTTCTCTTCAGCTGTCCTTCCCACATTGCTTGATCCTATTTGCTCAGTGGTGTAAGTCTGTGCCACCCTCTCAGCAAATCAGATGTTTTTCATTACCTTCTTAAAATATGCATAATTACTTTAGTTTCCAAGACCTTAGGACCCCGTTGCTTTGCTTCCAGGCTTTTTCCTGGTTCCTCTCACCTTTTCTTAAAATGCAAACCAGGCAACATAGGTATTCAAGATTCATTGGAAATAAGAACTTCCTAAATTTGGGGACCTGCATTTTCACGCTTCCAAGCTAAGATTCCCTTTGTTCTTTTAGCAGTCAGCTCACGCTGCGGATACGTATTCAGCTTAGGCTCGATTGCAATTCCAGGATTTATTTCTTGATTTATGGCAAGGATTTCTATGAAGTCAGATTTCCCAAGTGGGCATCTGATTCGTTTCCCTTAAGCAAAGAACTTTGCGTTTGTTTCTTCTCAGTCTCCATGACGTTCAGTCCGCTTCTGCATCCTAACATCCTCATTCCGAAGTTTCTTTCTGCCTCCTCATCTTTGGTGGCATCTGATTTGGTGGCATCTGACAATCTGATGCGTGTTCCTTCCATCTCTTCGACCGAGATGCCAAAGAGCACCAGTCCAGGGACCAATTTCTGTGGCATTTCACTTGTTCCCTTGCTCCAGTTCCAGGAAGGACCTTGGAGAGCAGGCTTTTCAGCCAGGGGTGGGTCCTTTTAGTGGATGAGTCATGGTCTACCAAATGCATAATGGGGAGCTAATCTCAGTTTGGAAAACACATTGATTCAGGCCAACAAATAACACTAGAGCGTCTCCAAGTTCTCCAGAATCTTTCATTAGCCAGGAAGTCCCAAAGGTGCATTTCCCCCCCCCCAAGACAACTGGACCATCTTGGTTTTTTTCTTTGAAAACGTTTTGCTTCTCATCCAAGAAGCATCTTCGGTTCTGAAGAACCAAACATCTGAACCTCCAAGAAGGAGAAAGGTTTTGGATGAAAAGCGAAACGTTTGCAAAGAAAAAACAAACAACCCAAGAAAGTCTGGTTGCCTTTTGAAAAAAAGCACCTTTGGGGCAACCATGACCTGGAGGATGGAAACCTCTATGTTAGATACTAGCCAGGAAGTTACCTCCTCGGCCCAAAAAAGACAAACAAGGGGGGGGAAATGAATTATGTCGAATTCTCTGGTTTAATGTGGGGCATTTCTGCTCCTCTAAACCCTCCTTCCTCTCTGCCAGCCCCTGCTTGATGAAGAAGAATAGAATAGAATAGAATACAGAAAAGGAATAGAATAGAATAGAATAGAATAGAATAGAATAGAATAGAATAGAATAGAATAGAATAGAATGAATGGAATGGAATAGAATAGAATAGAATAGAATAGAATAGAATAGAATAGAATAGAATAGAATAGAATAGAATAGAATAGAATGGAATAGAATAGAATAGAATAGAATATATGGAATGGAATAGATTAGAATAGAATATATGGAATGGAATAGAATTGAATTAGAATTAGAATAGAATAGAATAAGAGTAAAATAGAATAGAATAGAAAATAGAATAGAATATAGAATAGAATAGAATAGAATGGAATGCAATAGGGAATGCAATAGAATAGAATAGAATAGAATAGAATAGAATAAGAGTAAAATTGAATAGAATAGAATAGAAAATAGAATATAGAATAGAATAGAATGAATGGAATGCAATAGAATAGAATAGAATAGAATAGAATAGAATAGAATAGAATAGAATAGAATAGAATAGATAGAACAAGAGTAAAGTAGAAAATAGAATAGAATAAAAAATAGAATAGAAAAGAATAGAATATAGAATAGAATAGAATAGAATAGGAGTAAAGTAGAATAGAATAAGAGTAAAATAGAATAGAATACAAAATAGAATAGAATAGAAAAGAATAGAATAAGAGTAAAGTAGAAAATAGAATAGAATAAAAAAATAGAATAGAAAAGAATAGAATATAGAATAGTATAGAATAGAATAGAATAGAATAGATAGAACAAGAGTAAAGTAGAAAATAGAATAGAATAAAAAATAGAATAGAAAAGAATAGAATATAGAATAGAATAGAATAGAATAGAATATAGAATAGAATAGAATAGAATAAGAGTAAAGTAGAAAATAGAATAGAACAGAACAGAACAGAATAGAATAGAGCTGGAAGGGACCTTGGAGGTCTTCTAGTCCACCCCCCTGCTCAAGCAGGAGAACCTATACCATCTCAGACAAATGCTTGTCCAGTCTCTTCTTAAAATCCCCCACTGATGAAGCGCCCAACGATTTCTGGAGGCAAGCCGGACCTCCGGCGGACTCCAAAGCTCGCCCCTTCCTTTGGGGTCGGTCCTGACTCAAGTCCTGCCCAGCGCCCCTGCAAACGCCTCCCCCTCCCCGGTCGAGCTGAGGGGGCCGGAGCTCCTCTCTTTCTCCCCCCCCCGCGCCCAGTCTTTTGGACCGGAGCCTCCCAAGGCCGGCGCCCTCCCCCTCGGCAAGGGCGCGGGGCGCTGGGCGCCCGGCAGGACAGGTTCCCCGGGAGGGCCGGGGCAAAGAAGGGGTCCCGGCCCGCGCCCCTCTTCCTCGTCCCCAAAGCTCCGCAGCCCCAGAGAGGGAGGGAGAGGGAGCCCCCTCCCCACCTCCGCCCCCCGCAGCACAGCCGAAGTCCAGCAAAGTTCCCGGCCGCGGCGATGGGGCCGGAGCCGCGCATGCGCCTCCGCTCACCAGCTCTCCCGCGGAGCCAGAGCGCCAGCGGCCAGGGCAGATCCGCACGGGCGGCCGGGGCAGGAGGCGATGGCTGGGGAGAACCAGCAGCGGACTCTCCGGAAGAGCATCGCGGCTCAGCAGCCGGCGCCTCGGTCGTCCCCGCTGCCGCCGGCCAACAGCCCCAGCGCCCCCCGAGCGCCCAGCCCGGAGAGCGGCGACCCGGAGCGGGTGGCGCTCAAGAAGGAGATCGGCTTGGTCAGCGCCTGTGCCATCATCATAGGTGAGGGGCGGCCCCGTCGGTCCCGGGGGGAGGGGGACGCCCCCCCACACTCCCCCTCCCCACTTTCCAAGCGTTTCTCCCCCCACCCCCCCGCTTGGAAAGTGGCTCTTGGTGGCGGGGGTTCCTTTAAAAGAGGAGGGGGACAAGGGGGGGCCCCGAGGTTGCTTGGAGCAGGACCCCCTCCCCTTTTCTCCTCTTCAGGGGGACAAATTGAAGGGGGGGGGGAATTAGAGTTGCCAGGTGTCCACTATTTGAGCGGACAGTCCACTTTTTTCACATTATGTTCACTATTTTTTTTTCCACAAAATATTATTCAAAATAATATTATTCAAAATAATATTTTACGTATTATTATAATGTATTGGATGTTTTGAATCTTAAGTAAAGTTTTGAAGTGATTATTTTAAGACGTGTTAAAATGTTTGTAAGAAAATAGATCATTTAATTGTAAATTGACACACACACACACACCCCCGCTTGTCCGCTATCTTTTGGAAGCAGACCTGGCAACCCTAGGGGGAATCTTGGCTACCAAGCCAGGTTTTTTCCCCCCCCTCCCTCCTCTCTTTACTTTTTCTTTCCCATTCCTGGCGCCTGGCATACTTGGTGATTTTCTCCTTTTCAGTCCAGCCTTTTGGAAAGTCTTTTGGTTGGGGAGAGTTTTCTCTTCCTTCCCCCCCCCCCTCACAGCCCCATGCAAGTTGAGTTTGTCCTGGTTGTCAAATTCTGCTTTCCTGTTTTGTGCGGGGGGGGGGGGAGGGGGGGAGGATGAGGGTGGAAAATGTGAGAAGGTGGTGGGCTGGAAATTAGCCGGATTCCCAGGACCCAAGTGTTTGGTAGGTCTGGTCTAGTGAAAAGAAGGACCAGGGGGAGACATGACAGCAGTGCTCCGATGTCTCAGGGGCTGCCCCAAAGAAGAGGGAGTCAAGCTATTCTCCAAAGCGCCAGAAGGCAAGACAAGAAACAATGGGTGGAAACCAATCAAAGAGAGAGAATCAACCTAGAGCAGTGGTTCTCAACCTGTGGGTCGGGACCCCATTTGGGGTCGATCGATCATTTCACGGGGGTCGCCAAGCAAGGCTGTCCGCCATTTTTTTTGTCCGCCATTTTTTTCCCCTTTTCCGGCGGGTGCCTTACCTCCCTTGGGCTGGGCCAGCTGGTGGTTGGCCTGCTCCGTCTCTGCCGCTTGCCAGCTACGCCTCGGCCGGCACAGGGGGCGGAACCACGCATGCGCGGCGCTCCCGGGCAGGGAAAGTCCTCGACTTACGACCGGTTGGGTAGTCCTCGACTTACGACCGGTTTAGTCCTCGACTTACGACCGGTTTAGTCCTCGACTTACGACCGGTTTAGTCCTCGACTTACGACCGGTTGGGGTCGCGGCATTAAAAAGGTTGAGAACCACTGACCTAGAGCTAAGGAGAGATTGCCTGACAGGGAGAATAACTAATCACTGGAACGGCTTGCCTTCAGAAGTGGTGGGGGCAACACTGGAGGTTTTTCAAGAAGAGATTGGACAGCCATTGGTCTGAAATTTCATAGGTCTCCTGCTTGAGCAGGGGGGTTGGACTAGAAGACCTCCCAGGTCCCTTCCAACTGTGTTATTCTGAACCTCCTCAGTTGATGTCCCAGCAACTTCATTCACATGTTTTAAACTTGGCTGGTTGGGTTAGGTTTGAAGTTGCCTTGGCAGGCTGTGCCAGCCAAGCCCATTGGCAGACAGTATACAAACCTGGGTTTGGGGCCCCCAAATTCCATCCAAACCCTGGGCAACCACATTGGTTTCTCCTGGAGATAAGAACCATTTCTCATATTGCTGAGCCCTCAGCTGGATTTGGGGGCACTCAACAATTTCCTGCAGTCGATCCTGATTTTTTAAGGAGCTTTTGGAGATCCTCAAACAGCTTTTGGCCCTGTTAACACTTATTTATTTATTTAGCATAGGGTATCTCATACTTGGACTTGCAATATACATTTCACCTAGAACCCAGATTGATAATGCTTCCCATTTGTGAAGGCAGATATCGGGGGACCAAACAGAGGGAGTCAGTATATTGACTGTGTTCACACAACCTTCGGAACTGCAATTTGTCCACCACATTTTAGCCAGTCCTGTTGTACAGGCCAAGCCAGTGGATTTAGTTGCAGAAAGCCAGAAACTTTGGTTAAGTCAATGAGCCGTGCTTCTGTTAATCCTCTCTAAATCCATCACGCGAGCATCACTGAGTGAAGATGTCGTGGTGGTCTCCGAGGGGGGGGGAGAAATTAACCAGAAGAACCACAAGAATCTGAGAGTTGTTTTTGTTTTTTTAATCTTGGGAGCATTCTGGAAAAGAGCAGTTTTGGGAGAGAGCCCTGCTTTTATTTATCATTCCAATTATGTAAATGCCACCAACAATCTCTTTGCCAGCCTCTTGCGCTTGGATTTTTGTGACAGCAGCTTTGCGTTGCCTGTTTAGGGCTTTTTCCAAGGCCTGCACACCAACCCAGGGTGTTTTAATTGTCTTTGGGTAAGCTTCTGGGGAAAACTAGGCTGTTAATTTAAGCCATAAGGAAACAAATAGACATGTGTGCCTGTGAATTCATTGCGATGCAGTTTTTACTGAGTGGATCGTAAGCCGACTCTTTTTCCCCAAAAAACCTCAGGGTTGCATTTTTGGTGGTGCTTCTTTTCCTTCTTTCTGCCTTGTCCACCTAACAAACTCTCAAATGTGTTAGGAGAAGAGGAAGAAGCAGAGAGAAAGAGAGAGGACCCCAAGCTCAGGTTTTGAAGCCAAGCTCCTTTGTGATTTGAATTTAGCTCCTCCTGGCTCTGCAGGGTTCCTTTAAACTCATCCTGTCTCCCAAGCATGTTGAAGGACAGGCCCTGTCATCCAGAGTCACCTTCCACACCATGGTATCTTGAGTTGTTGGGACTTTTAGTCCCAGTACATACATCCAGAGAACTTCAAGTTGGTAGAAAATCTATCTAACCACTGCACCTCACTGCCTTTCCTTTTTGAAGATCTGAGTTTAAAAGTAGTTGGGCCCCTTAGATGTTTCCTCTTTGTTCCAAGCCTACTTGAGACAGGAGAACACAGATGTGGGACCCAATTAGCCATGGCGGTCTTTTCATTGTGATTGCTTGTGCTTTGTGGTGGTTCTGTTTCGCTGTACCCATGACGGAGAAGGACTTTAAGCTGTGGAACTCGAGAGAACATCAATGTCTGTAATATAAAGAACTTCATTCATCAATAAAGATAATGTGAAACCAGGAAGAGAGGTGACCAGTGGCCATGGCTGTGTGAGAAAAAGCCATTTTTAATTTTAAAAACCTGAAAAGAAAGCACCAGGAAGGAATGTCTGTGGGATGTGGTCAAAAAGTCAAGATAGTGGTAATAATAATAATAATAATAATAATAATAATAATAATAATAATAATAATAATAATAATAATAATAAGAAGAAGAAGAAGAAGAAGAAGAAGAAGAAGAAGAAGTAGTAGTAGTAGTAGTAGTAGTAGTAGTAGTAGTAGTAGTAGTAGTAGTTGGAAGGGACCTTGGAGGTCATCTAATCCAAGGCTTTTCAACCTTTTCACCCATTGTACCATTTTTAGGATATGGCAATATCCGAGTACCACCAGTCGTCTAGCAAGGTGTCAAAAACTTGATGACCAAAAAAAGAAAAAAAATGATAAAGTACAGGTAGTCCTCGACTTACAACAGTTTGCTTAGTGACTGTTTGAAGTTATAATGGCACTGAAAAAAGTGCCCCCCAAGCCACAGCCAAGGAAGACACCTGCCTGCCCGCCCGGCGGCACTCTTCCTCCTGTCCGAGGTTTTCATTGTTGTGAGCATTTCTGTTGAGGATTGGCAGCGGGGGTGGGGTGGGGTATGTGTGGTTTTTATTCCGCCCATCTGCTGGGTGGTTGCAGCAGGTTTGGTCACTTCACATGACCCTGGGACACTGTGACCGTCATAAATATGAATCAATTGCCAAGCATCTGAATGTAAATCACAAGACCCTGGAGATGCTGCAACATTCCAGCTGATCGGTGCTTCTTCTGGACTCAGCAGAAGCACCAAGATCAGCACCGAGCTCCAGCTGGAGCCTGGCGCTGATCCTGACGCTTCCACTGAGCCCTGACAGCCCCAAAGAAGCGCCGATCAGCTGGAAAGCGGCATTGATCCTGGCCCTTCCGCTGAGCCCTGAGAGCCCTGCAGCTCCAGCCATCTCTCGCTCAGGCTTCTGCGGTGCTGCCACCGGTTCAGCTCATTCCCCTCCCCCGCTACCCCTTTTCTAGGATGGCCGCGTACCACCTGCCAGGTGCCAATGTACCACAGGTGGTACCCGTACCACTGGTTGAAAAGCCCTACTCTAAGCTCTCTTCACCAGCTCACCTGTATGGTTCCAAAGAGTCAAAAACAAAACTGAAGTCCATGTGAAAAATAATAATGGGCTCTAATTAGAATTTTCTTGGCAAAAGGAAAGAAGAGAACGGACCAACACACACCACGGTGTTCCTAATTGAGCCCTTGTGGGTACAGAAAACAATTTTGTTTCATCCACTCCTAGGTCTCCCTGCAATTGCTAATTTTCACATAGCATCCAAAAACTTTTTCTCAAATGCAAACCGAACAGACGCAGAGCCTCAACGATATATTTGGAAGTAAAAGTAGTGCCAGTCTGAAGAAGAAGAAGAAATGTTTTCATTGAACCGTTCATTTTTCCCCCCGCTCTGTTTTAAGAGGAGGAACGTAGACCGTTGTTTATTGAAGAATGTTATTACAATCTCTTTCAATCCATTGGGGGGAAAAAATAGCCGTTTCTCAGATCTGGAATGGGATTCTAGTCATATTCTACCGAATCAAAGTCCAAATCCCAACAGCCCTGAGAAAAGTGACTTATGACCACTTTTCACACACCGTTGTAGCATCCCCACGATCAAAAATCAGATGCTTGGCAATTGACTCATCTTTATGACCACTGCTGTCATGTGACCCCCTTTTGCGACCTTCTCACAGCAAAGTCAATGGGAAAACCAGATTCCCTTGACTAATTTAACAACTACAATGATTCACTTAACAGGGCAAGAAAGAAAGGTCATAAAATGCAGCGAAATTCACTGAACAAATGTTTCACTTAGCAACAGAAAATTTTGAGCTCAGTTGTGGTCGTTATTTGAGGACTATCTGTACTTTCAGCCATGCCCTGGATATATTGGCTGTGCCGTCTCCATCATCCCAAACCAGGGCTGTGAAGAAGGTCACATTTCAACTCCAAATTCCTAGCCAACATGAAGTCTGTTCTTACAGGAATGAAGTCACTGCACATTGCAAGGTCTGACTTCCTTACAGTTAGAAAAGGGTGATATGTTTTGTGTGAATGGGCAGGTGTCATCTTGCCCAGAACCTGGCAAGCTTAAACACCTTGGCTTCTTGTAGGAACAGCTTTGTTTGTGCTCTGGATGAAAATATTTGCTACAAAAATTCCAGGCCTACTGTTAGAAATTACAAATTGGTTCGGTGCCCAATAAAAAAAATTAAGAACTTGGAAAGAACTCTTTACAGTGCCCTCAGATGCCACTGCAACTGGAAGGAAGCAAAGCCAGTTGGCCCCTGGTGAAGCTTTGGAGGAAATTAATAAATTTGGGCTTAAGACTAATTAATCTCATGTTGCCCATGTGATTGAAAAGCACAGCAGCAGCTGGCAGTATTTTGGCTTCCTAGCTCAGTGCTTGAAGGCTGAAGCTAAACTTTCAGAAATCAGACCCTAAAGCAGATCTTTGTGTAAAGCCAAGGATTTTACAGTTTCCTCCCTGAGTTCTTTGGGAGAAGGGTGTAGCTTTGGGATCCCATTTGAACTGAAGAAGATACAAAGGAGGAAGTGCCGTGGATGCACTTTTAGGGATTATTTTTTTAAGGAACTAATTTGTGGAGTCCTTGGTGCTCTCTGAGCTTCATGGTTTTCTTGCAAATGATTCATTAGCAAACTAGGTAACATCATCAGTGCACTGATGTTACCTAATTTGGTAATAAAATGTCTGCAAGCAAACCACCAAGCTCTGATTAGAATAGAATAGAATAGAATAGAATAGAATAGAATAGAATAGAATAGAATAGAATAGGAGTAGAGTAGAGTAGAATAGAATAGAATAGAATAGAATAGAATAGAATAGAATAGAATAGAATAGAACAGAATAGAATAGAATAGGAGTAGAGTAGAGTAGAGTAGAATAGAATAGAATAGAATAGAATAGGAGTAGATTAGAGTAGAGTAGAGTAGAGTAGAATAGAATAGAATAGAATAGAATAGAATAGAATAGAATAGAATAGAATAGGAGTAGAGTAGAGTAGAGTAGAGTAGAATAGAATAGGAGTAGAGTAGAGTAAAATAGAATAGAAGTAGATTAGAGTAGAGTAGAGTAGAATAGAATAGAATAGAATAGAATAGAATAGAATAGAATAGAATAGAATTCTTTATAGGACCAAGGACCCCACAGTTTAACCCTGAGCTACAAATATTCTCTTCTGTTGGTACTAATTTTTTTACATCTTTGGTCTTATAATGATTAGAACCTCTTAGGCTAGAAACTGGGAGGCTGTGAGTTCTAGTCCCATTTTAGGGACGGAGCCAACTGGGTGACTTTCAGCTAGTTATCTCTCTCCACCTTAGGAAGGAGGCAATGACAAACCCCTTCTGAAATCTTGTCAAAAAAAAGGTGCAGAGACATGTCCAGGGTGTCCGCCAGCAGTAGCTCCTTTTACCCCCCCAAAAAGCAAGGTGCATCCTTACCTCTTTTGCACCATTCATTTCCCCAAAATGGTTAATTACTCTATGTAGGTTTTGTTTTCGCCAGTCTCTGCTGAACAAGCCACATTACATTAGCCCACAAAGCGTCGTTTTCAAAGTATTGTTGTGAGTGCATCCATCGCGCTAAGTAAAACGAAAACAACTCACCGCAGGATGGCAACAGATGGTGCCTGATGGGAATGGTTCTTCTCTGGAGGGATCTGCCCCCTGCAAAGCACCTTGGCCTACTTTCACTTTCACTTTGGAGGGAAGCTGTTGCTCTTCTCCTCCTCCTCCCTGCCACAACTGCTTTCTCCTTTCTCCTGCCACAAATTCACCATCGCCATATTCTGCAATATTCTATGAGGCTCTTGATCCAAAAGAGGCAACACACTTTTTAGTGGTAAACCAGGAATCGCAAACCGGCACCCTACATCTCTCAACAGTCCATAGTGAAGACTGGAGGCTAAAACATATAAGGAACGGTTGCTGGAATTGGGTATGTCTAGTTTAACGAAGAGAAGGACGAGGGGGGACATGATAGCAGCGTTCCAATATCTCAGGGGCTGCCCCAAAGAAGAGGGAGTCAAGCTATTCTCCAAAGCACCTGAAGGCAGGACAAGAAGCAGCGGATGGAAACTAATCAAGGAGAGAAGCAACCTAGAACTAAGGAGAAACTTCCTGACAGTTAGAACAATTAACCAGTGGAACAACCTGCCTCCAGAAGCGGTGAATGCTTCAACACTGGAAGTTTTTAAGAAGAGGCTGGACAGCCATTTGTCTGAAATGGTATAGGCCAGGGTTTCCTGCCTGAGCAGGGGGTTGGACTCTATGACCTCCAAGGTCCCTTCCAGCTTTATTATTATTATTATTAACAGCCATTGTGCAACATTTTGAGAACTTTAAACTTGTCCTATCACTCCTCAAGTTCAACAGATCTTCTTTGCTGTCTTTCCTTCCGGCTCAAGTATATAATTAAGAGATCCTCTAACTTGTATCGTTTCTTTTTTTTTAAAGAAAAAAATATGATGATGATTAGTTTACCATTTAGCAAGTACTGAAGTCCTCTCAGTAATGTTTCAGTTCATTGTTAATAATTTTCCAGAAGCTAAACCATAGTGTTCTATTCTTGGATGGCTTCTTCTTCTTCTTTCTTATTATTTATTTATTTATTTATTTATTTATTTATTTATTTATTTATTTATTTATTTATTTATTTATTTATTTATTTATTTATTTATTTATTTATTTATTTATTTATCTATCTATCTATCTATCTATCTATCTATCTATCTATCTATCACCATACAGCATACACCAAAAACTACATAAACATATATCTTTTCTTCTAACAGAACAGTGCTTTACATTTTAAATATTCTTTACATCTTATTTACATTTTATGTACATCAATAATTATGTCTTTTTCTTTCTCTGTTCTAGCCAATTATAACATTTATTCCTCTTATGGCTTCCTCTTATATACCTTGCTAGTTTGAATCATTTTAAAACACTCTGGAAGAAGGAATCTGTTTTGTCTAGTCCTGTTTCTTTTTCCCAGTATTTACATCACGAGTCCTTTTTTTGTAAGAGCAGCGTTTTAAAATAAATAGCAAAATAATCAAACGGGGAAGGATGGATTCCAGGGAGATTACCACTGATCTGATGAAAATGGAACATTGGCAGCGTATTTGTTCACTCTCATTTGTGACCTGCTGAAAGGTGACCCTATTTTGCTTTGCCAGACCTGCCTTGGTGATTTGCTTTTCCCATTTGAACTCAAGAAACTCCCTTGCATAACTGTCCAGACTGTACCCCGCCTTGACTAGCTGTGCAACATTTCTTTTAACCACCTAATAAAATGCAAGCCGCAGCACCTAACGTTGGCAAGATGTGAGCAGCAGGATGTCAGAAACAGAAGAAATAGGAGTCGGAAGAAGCTTAAAACACACACATCACAGAACATATGCGTTTCTAACCGAAGAATGAACGATGACCCATAGCAAAAGGAAGGAACTATTTAAGAACTGTCTATAAGCAAAGTGGACAGAAGATAACTTAAAATTAGACCTTACTCAGGAAGATACTTTTCCTGCCTGTAAACAAAGTGAGGCCTCCACATTGCTAAATTCAAAAGAGGTTTTGTTGTTGTTAATTGCGAAGTTGTGTCCGACCCATCGCGATCCCATGGACAATGTTCCTCCAGGCCTTCCTGCCCTCTGCCATCTTCCAGAGTCCATTTAAGCTCACGCCTATTGCTTCAGTGACCCCATTCAGCCACCTCATTCTCTGTCGTCCCCTTCTTCTCTTGCCCTCCATCTTTCCCATCATTAGGCTCTTCTCCAGTGAGTCCTTCCTTCTCATTAGGTGGCCAAAGTATTTGAGTTTCAACTTCAGGATCTGGCCTTCTAAAGAGCAGTCAGGGTTGATCTCCTCTAGGACTAAAAGAGGTTTAGGGCTGTGCAAAATCTTGGAAGGGGATGCTTTCAAAGCATGTTGGGGTGAATGAAGCTCCAAGGCTTAAAGCAGCCATATTTTTTTAGAAGGCTTCCACGTATCCAGTCCCTATGTATGGTGCACACAAAATACTTTGTTGGGATCACCAGCGAACCAAAGCAACTTTACACATCCATGCAGAAGTTCTGGAGACAGCCTTTAAAAGCAGCTGTGAGAATGCAACTGCATATATCAAAGATTGAATTGTAGGTAATATTTTAAGGCTGGAATCAGTGGTGGGATTCAGCCAATTCGCACTACTTCGGCAAAACCGGTAGCTAATTTTTCGTTGCCCAGGCCCAGAACTGACTTCCGGAAGCGGCATCCACACAGAGAACCAGTTGTTCACATATTTGAATCCCACCACTGTCTGGAATCCTATATACTCAAATGCTGACAGTCTTCCTGTGTAAAGATGGCCAAGGAATCAAGAAGATGGCCATTGTCAATAAGAAGATGAAGCTCGTGGTTAAGAGTCAATCAGGGGAAGGACAATAGTTCGTTGCAAATCAGAATGGCTTGGGAGAGTTGACTCCTAGTGGATCTTATCTAACATTCCCCCTAAAGCAGGGGTGTCCACGCTGGTTGGGGGATTCTGGGAGTCGAAGTCCACAAGTCTTAAAGTCGACAAGGTTGGACACCCCTGCTCGAAGGCATCTCTGTATTGTTGATAAACTTGGTGCTCTCTCAAACCTGCAGATAATCTTCAAGGTCATTGTTGTCATTGGTACATTAAGGACCATACGCTGGTCATGGCATGATCCTCCTACCTTGAATCCAGTCCCGCTGTGATTGTAAGTGTGGATTTTTTTGTTTGTGTTTGAAAATTGGACACGAGCAGAACCAAAGTTCTAGTTGGATGGAGCTCAACCAGAATCATTTTCTCCAAACAAGTTTATAGATGTAGAAATAGGAAAAGTCAGTCTACCAGATTTACTGCACTATAGTTCATAACTTCTCTCACAATTGACCAGGCTACAAGGTTGAATGTACTTATTAGATATTAATTATTGCTGAATCTCCATAATAATCACACTGTCACCCTTCTCTGCCATCAAATATTGTCTTCGGTCCCAAACTTGGAGCAATTGCTAACTAAGGTTTTTCTGACAGAGGTGACAAGCCATTTAGCTGGATGAACGGCGTAGTTACATTTTAAATACTCTGATGAAAATGTTTCAAAATTCACCAGGGCAGAGGCTAATCATTCCAAGCTGTAGTTGAAGGATGTCTTAATAAAAAAACATGCTCATTCAGTGAAACAGGGAACTAAACTCAAGCTACTTCTGTTCTCTTTTCCCCAACAAAGTATCACTCGCTGGACTATCTTGCATTTATTGTAAGCGGCTGTACTGTATTGGACAATTAGGCATTCTGTGGGAGATCATCTAAGGACTTCTCCACCTTGGCAGTGTCACAGCCGGTCATGCAGTCAGATGAATGACTGGGTCTGGAATGATTTACAGCGGAATTTCTCAAAGTTGTTGGGAACAAAAAGGGCTTTCTTTAAGATCAAATATGTCCAACTGCTGTGTTTGCCAATGCTACCCATACCCACCCATCTTGGCTTCGGAGAACATTATCAAAGTATTTTAGGCAAAAAAAGATGTTTGTTTTATTTTTGTTTGTTTCAATAATCAGTAATGGTGAATGTTTCTTTTAAGGCGTGGAGCTATTAAGTTAAATTAAAACAAATGGACAAATGTGTCTAAACCTATAGGCTTTATAACAGGGATGGCGAACCTTTTAGAGACCAAGTGCCCAAAAACTGGCCCCGCCCCCGGTCCACCCCCTGCCCCGCCCCCACCCTCCCTGCCCGCAGGGCCACTCACCGCCTCCAGGGCCCACTGCAGATCGCTCAGGCAGCCCAGCAGCGCCATGGCGGCCACGCCCTCTGCCTGCGCCCTGCAGCATCAACTGTGCGCAATGGGGCATGAGGGCAGAGTCTTGTCTATGCTGCCTGGCTGCCATGTCCTTGGCTGTGCTGCTCCGTGTGGGCCACGCTCGTGGGCAACTCTCCTCCAGGGGGGCTGCTGGTGAGGAGGGGGTCACGGGGGGAGGCAAGGCTGGGACAACGGCACGTGTGCCCACAGAGAGGGCTCCGAGTGCCGCCTCTGGCACGCGTGCCATAGGTTCGCCACCACTGCTTTATAATGTCGGACAAATTTCTCGCCTGTTCAAAATTCCTGATTGTCTGAGATGGACCCGATGGTTTGTCATGGCAAAGAGTGGTTTAGGACAAGCATAGTTTAAAGACTCAAATCATACTATGATTTTGGATGCTATCTTAGCAGCTTACATCAACTAAATTTTTATCGACATCCAGCCATAACAAACATTAGATTCCATTTTCCTAAGAATTATATTTAGGAACAGAAAGGTATGTTTATGGTTGTTAATAGTCAGCACCATCTTGATGGCACATAACCAGTCAATCAAACAACCAATCAATCAAGCTTATTTAGAAGATGGAAACTCGGCCTCATATATCTCTCAGATTCATATTGGAATATAGGTCTTCTTTCTCCTCTTTGTTGTTGTTCAAAAGCTCTGTTATTCCCCTTGATGTTCCTCAAGAAAATACTAATTTGTTCATTGTAATATAGTCATGCATCCTAAACCATAACACAGTTTCTTTGTGGCTACCCATGATAAATGGCTTAGCACATAAACCAAGTGTGGCTTTTTCAGTAACCACGGTTTATAAAACCATGTTATTGAGCCACTTCAAGATAGCCAAAGATGCTTTACTCCTTTGATGTGGTGCTATCTCTTTAGCAAGTGAGGGGATTAAAGGAAAGATAGTGAACATCTCAGGTTTTTGATACAAATGCTAAGAATCATTATAATTTTTCTGTTCACTTTCTTGACATTTGGCTTTCTCCTGTTGAGTGGCTGTCAACTGAAAGTTTTCCTTCAGTGAGAAGTCGCTGCCATAGGGGCAACAAACAGGTTACAAACAAAATTGGAAAAAGAGATTGCATGATTTTTGCTTAGCTTCGACATGATACGTCTCTCCTAAAAGACCATTGTTAGGCCAGCCAAGTCTTCTCGTGCTTCCTTAGCATCTCCTTACATAATTTGTGACCGTGAAAAGAAACATCCGAACCAGTCGGTCCATCTCTTGTTTTTGTTTTCAGGATCCCACTTATTTCATATTTCATATTATATTCATATGCTCTGGAAAGGTCAGGTTTTCTCTGATTAGTTTAGCATTCTGACCAAGATGACCACTTGACTTTGAGAAAGTTCTTCTGAATGTTAATTAGACTCTTCCTTGGCTGGGTCTAAAGTCTTCGCCAAAAAAAGTCATTTAGTTACAAGATTAAAATTCTCATTAAAACACTTTTCTATGGTCTCTCTGACGTATTTCAAATTGTACATTGTTTTGTTCTTGGGGAAAGCAGAAATATTTTCTTAATGTTCAGTATTTTCTTATTTATTGCTGACCTGTGACTTCTCTTCAAAAAGCATCAGTGATTATCAGTTATTTGCAATGGCCATCGGTTGTACTTCATAGACAATGGGTGTCACACTCGCAACATCATGTGACGTGTCGCGACGTATCGTGACTTTTTTCCCATTGCCGGCAATGGGGTGGGCGCAGTTTTGGCATGACACATCTGGCCCGCGGGCCAGCAGTTTGACATCCCTGGTATAAAGGATATATACATTTAAGATCACCTACATTTTGATGAACTTGAGCTATAACATCGGTTATGCAAATCTATTCGTGGCACTCTTGACAGGGTCTTTTCCATGGTGGCCCCAAAGAAGTTTCATTCCTTACCTCTGGCTTTTAAGCAAGACTCGGAAACCCAGTTTTCAAGAGGTTTTGATTGGAAGAATGCGCTAACCTCCGCTTATTTTTAAATGATATTCTCACAATGGCTTAAATTGTCTTTGTATAACTGTGCTCCTGGTTCTTGAGCTTTTTAAAATATGACTTTAATATGTGGATTTCTTAGACATTTTAGTTTTATGGATTCAAGTTTTAGGGAGTGATGGCTTGGTGGTCCCATATATTTGTTTATTCTTCTTCAAATAGTGTAGAAATAATGGTCTTTGGTTTTTTACTTGACTAAGCAAAAGACGAATAGGTCGCCAGCATAATCCTGTTCTCATCTCTAACACGCTGAAGGGGAAATAATTCAATTCTAACACTTGCATATAATTGAGGGTCGTACGTGGAGCATGCAAGCAAATGAGCAGAATCCTTTATTGGCTTGGGATAATGTCTAAGACATCTGAAGTTGCCAAGTTTCAGAAGGCTGTTGTTGGCACTAATGATGACCAAGAACAGACGCAGCCGTAAAATGAGATAAACATAATAGGCTGCACATTACACTAAGAGGCAGACAACTTTTTAATAGCTATACCCACAGAGGGTTTATTTCTTTTTGATATGTGAGGGTAGAACATGTCACTAGAGGTTTTTCAACTAATCTGGCCTGCCGTCATATGTGAATTTGGCCATCAAAATCCTGTAAGGAAGTGAAATTGGAAGTTGAGCCTCCCTTGTGTCAAACTCAAGGGCTGATGATGACACAAGACAGAATTAACAGAATAACTAAGTTGGAAGGGACTTTGGAGGTCTTCAAGTCCATCCCTCTGCTCAAGCAGGAGATCCTATACCATTTCAGACAACTGGTTGTCCAATCTCTTCTTAAAAACCTCCAGTGGTGGAGCATTCACAACTTCTGGAGGCAAGCTGTTCCACAAGTTAATTGTTCTCACTGTTAGGAAATTTCTCCTTAATTCTAAGTTGCTTCTCTCCTTGATTAGTTTCCATCCATTGTTTCTTGCCTTGCCTTCTGGTGCTTTGGAGAATAATTTGATCCCCTCTTCTTTGTGGCAGCCGCTCAAATATTGGAACACTGCTATCATGTCACCTCTACTCCTTCTTTAACTAGACATACCCAATTCCTGCAACCGTTCTTCATCTGTTATTGTTTTCTCAGCTGCAACGTAAATGTCATTGACAGCTTCCAAGATGGTCTTCTGTCCAAGTATTGCACAGATTTTTCAAGGTCAGCCAAGGTCTATTTGATGCTGCCTTTTGGTGCAGATTGTGAATATTAACCATATCTTTTCACCTTTTTGTCTCTTTTAGGTAATATTATTGGTTCTGGCATCTTTATTTCACCCAAAGGAGTTCTTGAGCATTCTGGGTCAGTGGGACTCGCACTCATAATATGGATACTTGGTGGTGGTATCTCAGCACTTGGGTCTCTCTGTTACGCTGAATTAGGCGTTACCATCCCTAAATCAGGAGGCGACTACTCCTACGTCACTGACATTTTCGGTGGATTAGCTGGGTAAGTGTGACTTCAGGATAAGGGTGGGTAGCAATGTTGTCATGAGGGTCTAAAATCACAGCCGTGAATTTTATTTCATTAGTTCTTCCCACAGAGCAGATCTGTGTAATATTTCTGATACAAAACTAGGAACTGACTTGAGATTGAGTCCTCATTTGACCTTGGAATCCACTGGTTGCTTCAAACATCTCCTCCCCAAACAATCTCTTTCATGGGGTTGTTGTCATAGGAACAAAATTAGGGAAGACCCCCCCACACACACACACACCTTAGATTTGCAGGAAAAAAGGCAAGGTGGAAATGAAATAAATACATTGCAGTGTCTTATATTGTGTCCTCTGTTGATTTTCTTAAAAGATTCATATAGGTAGGAGAAAAGCTGACAGAGCTGGGTGGAGAGGTGGAGTTAAGTAAGTCACCAGCCTGGAATCATTATGTTCCTACAAATGGTCCTAGTCCAACCTCTCTTGAATTCCGTTGACCCTTATCTGGTGCAAATCTACTACTGAAGTTTAGTTGACTAGATTCTAGAGTACAGGTTTGAGCAACAAAGCTTCTGAACTGCAATTTAATGTATGGCCTGATTCTTTGTGCCTGATAATATGGCAAAAAAACTGGCAATCCTTTACTCTGAGTAGAGGCGCCTGTAAGGGGGAGCAGTACTATCTGAACCTTTCCTCTCTTCTTTCAAACCTAAATTCCAATTTCACAGCAACTTTTTGAGGGACCCCCGGATCAGGGCTCTCCAGCCGAGGACCCAGGCTTTAAACCTAACTTATTACGGCCCATGATTCAGTAGCATCCCCAGCCATCTGTTTATAAAGGAAGAACGTTTATTGAATGCCTGACTGATGGACTGTGTAAGATTGCTATAGCAAAGTCGGAGTGCTGGTATTGTGCAGACAAGCAGAAAACATCTGCATACAGATTGGATTTTGGGGGGAAGGGAGGGCAGGTCTGTGCTGATAGATAAGCAGGAGCCAACTTGTATTTATAGGGGCACAATAAGCCAGATTGCCTTTGGGGAAGGTGGCTTGCGAGCTCCAGGATTAAATGACAAACGCCTACAAAAAGGAAGACTTTATTCCTGCAACATCTGATAAATTCCAAAGCTCTGGAAACCCATGTTTATTGCAGCAAAGGAAGGGACCGAATCAAGAGTTTTAAATGGAGATATAAAAACTGAAATCTGCAGCATTTGAAAATTCAGCTTTATGGAGGAATTAACGCCTCCTTCAGCCAACCATAATTCAAATGGGAGATCCCTTAATCTTGCCTTTCTTTACGGGGCCCTGTTTTTATTGCCGTGAAGGACTCAAATCTATTTTCAGCGAGAGCTACAGTTGCTCTTGGGGTACCCGAGCATTGGCTCCTAGTTAAACGGGCTCTGCAGCTTTTAAAACACTTCAAAATATAAATCATCTTTTCAAAACTCGAAAGAAGCAGTACAGAGAAACATGGGCCCTAATAAAATGGGAAAAGGTTTCCATCTGATTTGTAACTGAGCTCAGAAAATGTGTAACCTGGGGACAAATATGTTAACATTAGGAGACTCGATCCAGGTTCAAGGAATAATAAATGAGAAAGTGGCGGTTTACCCCCTGCATTTATTATTCGTGGGTTACTGCTTCTGAACAAGGAAATTCCACTAATATTAACAGATTTATCCTCTGTGAAATGATGTAAGCTTTTGTTGTTGTTGTTGTTGTTGTTGTTGTTGTTAACAGCCTACTAACTTACTGGCCCTCAGCTTCACATCTTGCAGAATAATAAATTAATGAAGGTAAATATACCTGTCCCAGGATAGTGTTGCAGGATCCAATCTGGGTTGGTCATGGGACCAGAGTTTTAATCTTATAATAATAATAAAGTTGGAAGACCTTGGAGGTCATCAAGTTCAACCCCCTGCTCAGGCAGGTAACCCTATACCGTTTCGGACAAATGGCTGTCCAGTTTCTTCTTAAAAACTTCCAGTGTTGGAGCATTCACTGCTTCTGGAGGCAGGTTGTTCCACTGGTTAATTGTTCTCACTGTCAGGAAGTTTCTTCTTAGTTCTAGGTGGCTTCTCTCCTTGATTAGTTTCCACCCGTTGTTTCTTGTCCTGCCTTCAGGCGCTTTGGAGAATAGCTTGGCTCCCTCTTCTTTGTGGCAGCCCCTGAGATACTGGAAGACTGCTATCATGTCCCCCCTCGTCCTTCTCTTCATTAAACTAGACATACCCAATTCCAGCAACCGTTCCTTATATGCTTTAGCCTCCAGGCCCCTAATCATCTTTGTTGCTCTTCTCTGCACTCTTTCTAGAGTCTCAACATCTTTTTTACATCGCGGTGCCAAACAGCTGAGCCGCCAAATCCGGAAGTTCGGGCGGCTGATGATCTTGCCCCCTCCCCCCTCCCGTTAGTGACAAGCCCACAGGGGCTTGACCCCTGCACCAGGCGGCATGGCAACCCACACAGGCACATCTTGGGCTGCGGAGGTTACCATTATTTTTCCATGTATAAGACACTGCACGTGTATAAGACGCACCTGATTTTTGAACAGGGTGTTTGCAGGAAAAAAATAGTGTCTTATACAAGGAAAAATATGGTAATAATTGCAGGGCCAAAGCCCTGCTCCTTTTGTGAGCATTGTGGCACATGCAGCAAAAGGGATGGGTTGTTGACTGTGCAGTTGCAACACTACATTACCTCTCCCATTCGCTCCCCAGTCCAGTGGTCTCCAGTGGATCATCCCTGTTACTCAGTCCTTAGCGAATGATGTTTTCCTGATGCCTTTTGAGAACATGTTTCTAACGTGTTGTTCTGCCGTGTTATTTTTCAGTAGCCTTATGGAATATTCATTTAACCATGCCAGTGGGACGACAGTGTCAGGCATGAAGAATCACGACAATACACTAAGTTGCAGTTAAGAAGAGTTATTGCTCAGGTCTATGCACAAAAATCTAGTCAACTAAATTCAACACTAAATTGATCTAGATAGGAGTCAGTGGAATTCAAGAGGGGTTGGAATTAGATCCTTGGTGGGAACGTAAGAATGCTAGGCTGATGACTTGTTTAACTCTGCCTCCCCTTCTCCTTCAGAGAGTAGATTGAAATCAGATGAGAAGCAGGATACTCTTCTACTCCTTTCCCCTCAAATCTCTCTCTGTAACACTTGGCTTATACATGCTTTTCTGCCCGGCAGTCTTGTTTTGACCAAGAGATCTTGAATTGTTTCCGTTGGTTGCAGATTTCTACTACTATGGAGTGCAGTCCTTATCATGTACCCTACCAGCCTGGCTGTCATTGCGCTGACTTTTTCTAACTATGTGCTACAGCCAGTTTTCCCCAATTGCATCCCACCCTACAAAGCTTCACGAGTCCTCTCCATGGTGTGTTTGTGTAAGTATGGATTGATCATCGGTTTTCTTTGTCTTGTAAGACTCTGATTGGCCTCGGGGCTATCAATAGCCCTGCCTTTCTCTGAAATGGGGAAGCAAAACACACCTCCGCCTGTTGGTATGCAGGTCGTCCTTGACTTGCAATCACAACTGGGGCAAAAATTTCCATTGCTAAGCAATATGGTTGTTTGATGAGTCGAGCCCAGTTTTATGTTTTTTTGACGTGGTTGTTACCGGAATCGCTGCAGTTGTTAATCACACTGTCGTTAAGTAAATCAGGCTTCCCATCCCCCACCCTTAACTTTGCTCATCAGAAGATGGCTGGAAAGGTTGCAGATGGCGGTCACATGACCTGAGGACACGGCAACCATTGTAAACACCTGCCAAGCACCCAGAGTTTGATCCTATGACCATGCGGATGCTGCAACAGTCATAATGCAAGGAATGGTCATAAGACACATTTTCGGTGCCCTATAACTTCAAATGTTCTCTAAAAGAATGGTTGTTGAGTTGGGGACAACCTTTTATTAAGTCCTGGCGATGGAAGCATCTTGAAAGAGGAGCCTTTTGTTCTGCAAGTACTTCAAGGTGACATTTCAGAATTGAACTGGACTTTCTCAGGGATGATACTGGATGGGCATAGAAGGTGGATATTTTATCACCTCTCCCAGCGTCCCACGGGGGTGGGGGGTGGGGGGAGCACAAAGAGACTCTTGTACTTCATGATAAAATTACAACATTTTCCAAAGTGCTCTCCTGACCTGCAGGCAGGCAGCCTAGCCGCTCTTTTGTAATGTACTAAGTAACCCTGGAGTAGCTGGACCCATTTGGAATACTGGACTTAAAGAGGGTTAAGTATATCTATTCACACAGGCCCCTTTATCTGTTCTTCCAGGCTTCCCAAAAGAGGTTAACAAGTTTGACCTTACCCACCGTGATTAGATAGACATGTCATTGGCCACATCCTTTGTAGAGAACAAAACTGAAAGATTTCCATGGAAAAGGAGGAGAAAAGCATAATGACACGACATACGGAAAACCTTATTTATCTTTGCGATCATGTTAAGGTCATAATTAGAAATACACAGTGATGCTCAAGCCTGCACATTGATGTGGCTTTTGCTGAGATGTATTTGCAGGGGAGTAAAAAAAAAAATCATGGTGGCAACTGTGGCTGTGGGACCAAAACCACCCTCCCTATTTACATGTATTTACATAAAGGGCGGGGTTTCAACCATGTAGCTGTAGCTGCCATCTTGACTTTTTTTTTTTTTACTCCTCCCTGCAGATCCCCCCGTTTTTGCTTTCCATTTTGAGGAACTGAACTCTGCTTTCTGATCTCTAGCACTGTTGACTTGGGTGAACAGCTCCAGCGTTCGGTGGGCCACACGAATCCAGGACATCTTCACAGCAGGAAAACTCCTGGCTTTGGGTCTTATCATAACTGTGGGCTTTGTGCAAATCTTCAAAGGTACTGATGCAAAAACCCTGGTGTTTAAATGGTCTTCTGCATGAAATTCAACACTATTTAGAAAACTCCCGCATCCCACTGTTTTTCTAGTGAGTGATATTTGAAAACATCTGTGATCAGCTTCATGGTGGGCTCCAAGGCATGCCTTGGGCAGTGAATTTCATGTGTAATCAACTGTTGGGAGCAATTTATGTCTGCTGATCATTCTACCTTCATTTCCACAAAAGGGACAGGACAATTGGGTGATGTAAAAGGTCACACCGTTTGATAAAATAGCTTTTTGGAGGATGTCCCAAAGGTGCTTTTTTCAAAAGGCAACTGGACTTTGTTTTCCCATGAAGATGTTTCGCTTCTCATCCAAGAAGCTTCTTCAGTTCTGTGAAGAAGCTTCTTGGATGAGAAGCGAAACATCTTCATGGGAAAACAAAGTCCAGTTGCCTTTTGAAAAAGGCACCTTTGGGACAACCATGACCTGGATGACGGAGAATCCCCATAAACAGTTTTTTGGAGGCTATGACAGCATCTCCCTGACTTTAGCTGGTCTTGGAAGGGCTAAGTTGGATCTAAGATTGTTGCTTGATGGAAACTCACCATCAACCCCAGGGTGATGGACTAGACTAGGAAGTGAAAAGAGGAAAACCACTTTTATATTGTCACCAACATGTTGCAAAGAACATGGATGTTTAATTTGGCTCAACAAGAGTAAAAATGAGGGTAGAGGAAAGAATGACAGGAAGAAGGGAAGAAGTAGAAGGCATCGTGCAACTAGGATTGCCAAGAGACTTGAATTGACTACGGGGCATAAAAGTTTTATTTTAAAGAGGGTTTTCCCCCCCAAATGATTTGATTCCAGAGAGTTTTGCTCTAGAAAAAAACAGAGGGAGGTTAGAAAAAGTGAGTAGTGCTTTTCATCACTGGAGAAAGGAAGCCATCTTCTTTTGTGATGCTTCTCCAGATGTTTCTCCTTTCTCCAGCAGTGAGAAAGGCTCTTCAAGAGTTCCTTGTTTAAAAGGGAAGATGAAAAATGGTTGTGTCCAGAGGCAATAATGGTGCCTTCTCTTGTAGTCATTCCCTCACTTTTCTGTGTGCTAGAATCAAAAACTCAACAGGATAGCCGGGGCTCCATTATGTGAACCCCTTCCTTTTTTCATGTGATCTACATTAAAAAGGGATGGGACCTCAATCACACAGGACCAGCTGCCATCTTGATTTTCTTTGACCTTACAGTACATGATGTGTTTGTGTGAACTGGCGATGCCCTCACTAAAGTCTGCTCTCCTTATAGGAAACTATGAACCGTTAATACCAAACAATGCATTCACCTTCTGGATGACCCCGTCTGTGGGACATTTGGCGCTAGCCTTTCTCCAAGGCTCTTTTGCATTCAGTGGGTGGAATTTCCTAAATTATGTGACAGAAGAACTGGTTGAGCCACGCAGGTAAGTGTTTCTACGCACTTTGGGTCAAGGTTTGGCCAAACTATTGTCCTACTGCATCCTTGGATCCCAGTGATTGGTTTCCTTATGGCTTGAGGAAAGAAGGTGAGATGATACCAATAGGAAGAGAGGGAAGAAGTAGACAAGACGGGAAGGCTTAGAACAGGGGTGTCCAACCTTGGCAATTTTAAGACCTGTGTACTTCAAGTACAACCCAACATGGCTGGCTGGGGACTTTGGGGAGTTGGAAGTCCACCGGTTTTAAAGTTGCTAGTTGAAATCCACAGTTCACATTAAAGTCTGGGAATAGAAGTCCACAAGTCTTAAAATTGCCACGGATGGACATGCCTGGCTTAGAATAGCTGGGCAGGGAATCGTGCTGCTAAGAACAAGCCTGTTCTGCTAACTTCTAACCAAGACAAATGTTCAGCATCTGGGTTTTCAATGTTCATTATACTTAATCAGACTGGCACCTTAAAATTGCCCAACTTTCAGGCTTCTAGGGAATATGATCAACCATGGTAACATATTTACTGATTTTACCAACTGTTGGCCATCCACTGAGCTGCATCAGCATCAGAATCAGAAAGAGGAGATAGAAATTGTCCTATAAGGATGCCAATCTGCGCTCTGGCTGTTCACCTTTTTCTGCATGTACATGGTGGATGTGATTTAGCTTAACGTTCATGCAACTTACTGTTGCATACAATTTGTTCACATTATACCTATTTTGCCTGTTGACCGTAATCCATGTCCATGTTGGGTTTTGCTTCTCGGGCCATGCTTATCAATGCTTATCAAGTCCCCCCCCCCTTCGTTTTTGTTTTGGAAATTAGGAATCTACCCCGTGCCATATTCATCTCCATTCCCCTGGTGACCTTTGTATACACCTTCACCAATATTGCTTATTTCACGGCCATGTCACCCCAAGAACTCCTGTCTTCCAATGCTGTGGCGGTAGTAAGTAAAACATCCCCTGGGGATTTGACTTGAGGTTGGGATTCGTTGAAGGGAATCATTCTGCTTTTTGTTTGGTGCATTGCAATTTATGTTTCGTTTCCATCCCTCCTCCTGCCTTTTGTTGCTTTAGACATTTGGTGAGAAGTTACTGGGCTATTTCTCCTGGGTTATGCCAGTGTCTGTGGCATTGTCTACATTTGGAGGAATAAATGGATACCTTTTTACCTCCTCAAGGTTAGATAAAGTACGATTTATTTGTTTGCTTATTTTTTCCTGAGCATTTTTATTTATTTGTTTATTTATTTTGGGAAGAGGGAGGGGAAAAACATCTCTGCTTTCCTAGCTGGAATGTTCTGGTGTGTTTCATGCTGAACAGAGTTTTGGGACATGGCACTCTTAATATACTTAGTTAGCCATGCAAGTTGCCATGTTCATGTTCTGCCATCAAGTTGCAAGTAGTCCCTATGGAGCTAATTCTGCAGTTGATGTTAGGACAATATAAATGTAAGATTGCGTGTGCTGTCCCGATAAGGTGATGCCAAAAGTTTGGAGCCATTTTAAAAAGAAATTTGACAAATTTAAGGAGGTTAAGATCGTCATCAGCTAATAATCAACATAGTATGAGGAGATGAGCAGCCGGTGAATGGCTATCTATTCAGAATCAGAGGTAATATACATTACCAATTGGCTAGTAATTGTGCTAACATGAACAGGAGAGTGGTACTGTTTGTGTGAACTGTTCAGAGCAAAATCTTTGGGGCAACTGTTGGATCAGCATGTTTGATTAGATTTTAATTTTGTTTTGATCCACTTCTTTTGAAAACACTTAGTGTAATAGAATATTAATCTTATGAGCATGCAGAGCAGGTCTGAGTGATATCATGTACAACACATCATATCATATCACCAATTATGTGGATTTTATAATTCATCTCAATCATATCATGTGACATCACTGTGGTTTTTAACAGATGCCCATGACTGAACACTCAAATCCCATTCATTCATTCTTGGGGCTTGGATTTTGGACTAACCATTCTTGGTAGAAATTGTATCAGAGAGTTTGTGAATATAAAACAGGGGAAGGGGGTCCAGAAATTCTACAAACCTGGGAGAAATATCACACGACTGAGAACCATCTAGAAATCATTGACTTTTCTTCTCCTCCTTACTCATCCCAATGTTTTAAAGTATATTAAGCCAACATCTATGTTCTCCTCTTCCACTTTATCCATGAAACAGTGGCTACCCAAAGCTGAAATCCATCATATCTGGAAAATATCAGAATGTGGTAAGAAAATGTCCCTCTAAGCAGAACACTGGAGGTGTGAAATACCCATTTTTGTCACTTGCCACTGTTAAGTAACAGGCTGAATCGTTTTCCCCCCAAGTATTAAATATTCCCCATTGGGTTTCAGTATCTTCCACCAGTTTCAGTATCTTCCACTAAGAAAGTTAAACTATGTGTTTGTTGAAAGGGCCTAAAATAAAACAGGCTTAGGAGTGTTTTTTTCTCTTCTGCTTCTCTTTTTCTAGGCTGTGTTTCTCTGGTGCCCGAGAAGGTCACTTACCAAGTCTCTTGGCCATGATCCATGTCAAACACTGCACCCCAATTCCGGCTCTCCTTGTCTGCGTAGGTGTTTCGGTTCCTGTAGAATTGGTTAACGTAGCTAATCAAAATGCTTTTGATTTAACTGAATACCAAATACATCTTGTAAGATCAGCCTCATTGAGCTCAGTAGTAGCCAAAGTGTAGTTGTATTACTCTAGTGCAACTGTTCCCAATCTTTTCTATATCCCGCATCCCTAGAACACTTCTGATATATTCTTGCACCCCTTACAAAAATTCAAAATAACGGCAACAAATTATGCATATACGCTATAATTTTGAAAACCCGTTTTCGCACCCCTTGGAATATTGTCTTGCACCCCCAGTTGGGAACCCCTGTTCTAGTGCAACCAAAATCACTAGATAGAATGAAGAGGCAGCTTCAGGTTGCAGATAATTAATAATAATAATAATAATAATAATAATAATAATAATAATAATAATAATAATAATAATAATAATAAAAGTTGGAAGGGACCTTGGAGGTCATCTAGTCCAACCCCCTGCTCAGGCAGGAAACCCTATACCATTTCAGACAAATGGCTGTCCAGTTTCTTCTTAAAAACTTCCAGGGTTGGAGCATTCACCGCTTCTGGAGGCAGGTTGTTCCACTGGTTAATTGTTCTAACTGTCAGGAAGTTTCTCCTTAGTTCTAGGTTGCTTCTCTCTTTGGTTAGTTTCCATCCGTTGCTTCTTGTCCTGCCTTCAGGCGCCTTGGAGAATAGCTTGACTCCCTCTTCTTTGGGGCAGCCCTTGAGATATTGGAAAACTGCTATCATGTCCCCCCTCGTCCTTCTCTTCATTAAACTAAACATACCCAAGATGTTGAAAGCCAAGCGATCCCGAAGTAGCTGGGGAAAGAATGAAAGAGAGAGTGGACATAAACAATCAAGAAATAGTACAGGACTCCACTGGCAGCTAATCTTATAAATAGCAATTTATTATTGTATGCTGTCCAGTCATATTTTGGTTTCCTTTATTAATGTTATTATCAAGACGTGGTGACGCATTGGTTAGAATGCAGTACTGCAGGCTACTTCTGCTGACTGTTGGCTGCCAGCAGTTCAATCCTGACCAGCCCAAGGTTGACTCAGCCTTCCATCCTTCCGAGGTCGGTAAAATGAAGACCCAGATAGTTGGGGGCTGACTCTGTAAATCACTTAGAGAGGGCTGTAAAGCACTGTGAAGCGATATGTAAATCTAAGTGCTATTGCTATTGCTAAGATATAAAATAGAAAAGAAAGTGAAAATAGTTGGGAAAACGGGGAGGGAGAAGGGGAAGAGTGTAGGGTAAAGGGGAAAAAGACAAGAAAAACATTGACGATAGATAGATAGATAGATAGATAGATAGATAGATAGATAGATAGATAGATAGATAGAGAGAGAGAGAGAGAGAGAGAGAGAGAGAGAGAGAGATGTTGCTCTGTCATCCTTGCAATAGCTTAAGCCACGGGTTTCCAACCTTCACAACTTTAAGACTTGTGAACTTCAAGTCCCAGAATTCTCCTGGCTGGCTGGGGAATTCTGGGCGGGCTGAGGAATTCTGGGAGTTGAAGTCCACAAGTCTCAAAGTTGCCAAGGTTGGAAACCCCTGGCTTAAGCTATTTGACTGGGTGAGCTTCTCCTAGTCCTTTTATTGTGCGCCCAATCCTCCTTTGAGGTCTGCATTTTTAACTTGAGGAAGTTTTTGTCTTCGTTTTCTTTCCAGAAATTCTCCCTTTAAAGAGCACCCCCTCCTTTTTCTCTCCCTCCCCAGTGCCTGGCTACAGTGGTCATCATGCTGGTTGGAGACACCTACACCTTAATTAACTATGTGTCCTTCATCAACTACCTCTGCTACGGAGTGACAATCATAGGCCTGCTTGTGCTACGATGGAAGAAGCCTCAGATCTTCAGACCCATCAAGGTGAAAAATAGTGGGGCAGTCTGATTCCTCTTCTGCTCTTTGCAGAAGCATTCATTTAGCGACCGTTTGGAGTTAGAACGGCATTGAAAAAAACAACAACTTACCACCGATCCTCACATTTATAACCATCACTTGTTAAACAGCTTGGAAGCTCTGAGGTCAAATTACTCCAGCTTGTACCTGCCAGATTGTTAGGTATGCTCAGGAATTGAGAAAAAACAGAAATGAGCTTGCGTTCCTGATCCTGGTGACCTTTATGAGTAGGACTACAGTCTCCATCATCTCCAGATCTACATGCTTGTGGCCACATTGGCCAAGGGTATCAATGTGGGGGAGGGTGTTGTCTAGTGGTGTGGCCTTTGGATTTGCCAAGGCAGAAGCTTCTGGTGATCTAGCTGAGTCCGTAGTGATGGTCCAATGGTGTCTATCAGCACAAAGGGAATTAGGGCAGAAACGACAACTCTCTGTACCCTTCCAATATTTTCTTTCCTCTTAGGTAAACCTCCTGGTTCCAATCACTTACCTGATCTTTTGGGCCTTTCTCTTAATCTTCAGTTTATATTCTGAGCCAGTGGTCTGTGGCATTGGACTGGTTATCATCTTTACTGGAGTGCCAGTGTTTTTTCTTGGAGTGTACTGGAAAAACAAACCAAAGTGTGTAAATAGAATAACAGGTAAGAAAAAAAAAGAAAACAGCCTTGGAGGCAGCATCCAGTAGACCAGACATGTCAAACACAAGGCCCGGGGGCCGGATGCGGCCCGCGAAGTGATTTCATGTGGCCCGCGAAGCCATCCTGGAAACAGTGAGGGAACGGCCCCCACTGCCTTGGCCCTGGCCCAGGCCAGCCGGGAGCCAATGTACAATTTTGTGGTGGCCATTTTGGCACTTGCCCCGGCGGACCATGCCTTGGCACTTGCCCCAGTCCCACCCCCTTCTGCCAGAGACCCTCAGATCTGTCCCACTCCTGCCCAGCCTCCCCATGGGCACCCTTGATGCGAATGATGTAGAACTGGCCACGCCCACCCAGTAGGCCACACCCACTCCATCCACGCCCACCCAGTAGGCTGCACCCACTCTGGCCACACCCACCTGCCCCCCCCAGGGCAACCGTAATGCTGATGCGGCCCTCAGTGAAATTGAGTTTGAACCCCTGCAGTAGACCTATTGATTACAAGATAATCCACTCATTAACTCAAGGTTTGTTGCCCAGGTAGCTCCTCATATGACTACTATTACAGGTGTGCAGAAATCTGCCTTAGACAAGGTCAGAAAGGAAAGAGCCATCTCATCACCTGATTATCCTAATCAGAGAAGTTTATAAATTGATGAAGGACCTGCTTATTAAGACTTATGGGCCTTCAAAGTTCATGTGCACGTTGTGGCCACATCAGTCCAAAAGCTACTTTTGAGGAGATTGGTGGAAGAGAGAGAGGTCTCCATTTCTCACATAGTCAAGAGCAATCTGGGAGAAACAAAATGCTGGATTAAAATTTGGGCCAGGCCCAAATGTCTAATCTTACATTTTAGGCATGGGACTGAAATCTTGGATCCTCTGTATGCAAAGCAGATGTTGAAAAGAAGGACTAGGGGTGTCACTATAGCCGTGTTCCAATATTTGAGGGCCTGCCACAAAGAAGAGGGAGTCAACCTATTCTTCAAAGCACCAGAAGGCAGGACAAGAAGCAACGGATGGAGACTAATCAAGGAGAGAAGCAACCTAGAACTAAGGAGAAATTTCCTAACAGTGAGAACAATTAATCAGTGGAACAAATTGCTTTCAGAAGTTGGGGTGCTCCATCACTGGAAGCTTTTAAGAGGAGATTGGACAATCATTTGTCTGCAATGTTATAAGGTTTCTTGCCTGGACTAGAAGACCTCCAAGGTCCCTTTCAACTGTTATTGTGTTATTCCTCTGTTGAGTTCAAATGCCTTCCCAGTTAATAATGCCCGCTCTAGTCTCAAAAATAGAATGATAACCTAGCTCTTTGATCTTTTTTTCAGAATCTTTAACCCACTGGGGCCAGAAGATCTGTTTTGTTGTCTATCCTCAGAAGGAATCTTCTGAAGATGATCTACCTTTCACCGATTATCCCTCTCAAGAAGTCAAAAGACCTTAAAAAAACAATTATACTTTTTACATAATAAGTAGATTTTGTTTACATTATGGCATTTTTTTTTTCCCGCTGGGGGAGGAAAGAACCTTGATTTGGGGTTTTTTGGATTTTTTTTTTAAAGAAATGAGGACCGTCATTTGGAAAACTCTAGGAGACACCTAAATGTGTTTAGCTCTTTTTTTCCCCCTGAAAAGGAGGAAAATAAAAATAAAACGAGCTAGTGGGTTGTTTTTCGTGATGCATTTTATGTGCGAGTTGAGATTACCTGGTATAAAAAATGTTGCTACCAACCACCTGTTTTGAAACTCATAAACACTGTTGTAAAGCTTCTGCCAAGTTTCAAATGGAGGACCTCTCTTCTTACTCTGCCTCTGAAAATCAAACACATCTTTAAGGCAACGCCGTGGCTGGTTATTACTGCTTTATACAATGCCTCAGTGGTTCTCAACGTTTTTTTCACTACGGACCCCCTTTAAATAGCTTTTGTGGCCCCGGACCACCAAGACGTAACTCAAGATTTAAACTAACAGTTCTTCAAGCCTTCGGGGACCCCCTGTGATGACAACGCCCCCCCCCCCGGGTCTATGGACCACAGGTTGAGAACCACTGAAGTACTTCATACCACAGTACAGAGTACCACGTTGCACTAGTGAGGCCACACTTGGAATACTATGTCCAATTGTACCACCATGATATAAAAAAAAAGAAGTTGGGACTTTTGAAAGAGCGCAGAGAAGAGCAACAAAGAGGATGAGGGGGCTGGAGGCTAAACCATACGATGAATGATTGCAGGAACTGGGTGTGCCTAGTTTAAAGAAGAGAAGGATTACACAGTTTGTCCTTTTGCCAGCTTCTGGCAATTTTTAAATTACCATCATCACGGCATGATATGCCCATATCGCCATGCAAAATTGTACAATATATCCAGTACCTGAAAAACATTACTAAACCTTTTCTGCAGTGGTGGGATTCAAATATGTGAACAACCGGTTCTCTGTGTGGATGCCGCTTCCGGAAGTCCGTTCTGGGTCTGGGCAACAAAAAATTAGCTACCGGTTCTGCCGAAGTGGTGCGAACTGGCTGAATCCCACCCCTGCTTTTCTCTTTTTGTGTAGTTATTTTCTCCATCTTTTGTGTAGTTATTTTCTCCATCAAGAATTACTTTTGAAGACCCCTGGGGGGCTTGGCGTCCAAGGATTCTACACATAGTATACAGGCTATGAAGCCTCCAATTTTGTACCTTGGGGAAGAAGGCAAAAGTTGACAGTTTGCAACTGTCCATTAGTGCATGAAAAAGAGAGAGAGAGAGAGAGAGCACAAATTTACAGGATAAACAATTTAAAGATCAGCATCCTTGCATTTGCTGAGTTTTTCTCTGATGAACACCAGAAAAACCTCATTAAGACAGTTCACAGAACTCAAAGGCAAAACCAGAAATGCTTTAAACCTTCTCAACATTTTAAATTGGCCTCTTCTCAAAAAATCAGAGAAGGGGATACAAGATACAAGATTAAAATGGCGAAATTGAAAAATGGAAGCATCACACCCAACACTGCAATTGCTACTTGAATGAGACTTAAGATCCGACTTACTATCTCAAAAAGTTGGCTTGTTATTCTAGTGGCCTAGCAGCCAATAAAACAATCTTCTGTTTATGTACCAGACAGAACCATTGACAGTCTTGGACATTTCTTGACTTCTTGTCACGAAAGGAACAAACAAATGAGTGGGTGAAGCTTTATTTTTATTTTATTTTTTTTAAGAAATAAAAGAAATGCAGCTCCAAGGGCTCAGTTTCCCATCACACATTTTATCCAGTGTAGACCAATATTACAAATTGGCAATAATTGGAATTTTCACTTAAGCAGTCCCAGTAATAACAGCACAGGCCCTGCGTTAGCCCTGTCAGCCAGCCATGTCTCCTACAGCTTCTGAACAGATCGTAGAAAAGCTCACATCTCTAGGAGCAGAGGGGACCCATTTTACAGACAGGTACAAACAAAAGAGGGTAGAGGAGGGTTATCTCCATAGCACCCACAACTTACACTCAAAAGGCAGAGGAGCTGTGTTGGGTTGGGTTTACTTCCGTGAACCTGCAGAGGGAATCACTCTGAGTGATTTCTTTCCCTGGAGAGCATGTGCAGATTGGGAAGTCAAGGGACAAAGAAGTCCCCAATAATGAAAATAGTGGAAGAATTGCAGCAACTGTCAGAAGAGGTGATGCTTGGGTGGCTTCAAAAAAGGGTTGAACCAATTCATGGAAGTGTTGAGGATCAATAACTATTAGCCTTGATAGCAGTGGAGCTACCTCTGAAGGCCATCTGCTAGGACAGTGGTGGCGAACCTATGGCACGCGTGCCAGAGGCGGCATTCAGAGCCCTCTCTGTGGGCACGCGTGCCATTGCCCCAGCAGAGTTCACCAGAGTAGCGAGCACGTGGCATTTGGAAGCGACAGGGCAGGAAGTGAGCGAGCAAGCGGCATTGGCCCCCCTGGGATGCCCCGGAGATGGCGAGGGACTGGCCCCTGCCACCCTGGCCCCGGCCACGCTCACCCAGTCTGCCGTGCACACCCAGTGGGCCACGCCCAAGGGCACCACAATGCTGATGCAGCCCTGGCACTTTGCGATAAATAAGTGGGTTTTGGTTTGCAGTTTGAGCACTCGGTCTCTAAAAGGTTCGCCATCACTGTGCTAGGAGATTAGTGGACTTCCCTGGTCAATTGGCTGGTCAATGTGACAACAGACTGTTGAACTAGATGGACCAGGGGTTCACGTTTTGATGATCTAGAAAAGAGAGAGACTTGAGTGACCTTTTTCTTGGCAGCAAGAAACACGTCAACGTGGGCCATGTGTGGCTTCTCTTTACTTATGGATATGCTTACTTATTCGAGGGTATCACACCCAGCCTTGCATTCAAAGCAACCAACGGACAAAAGGGCAACCTCAGTAAACTTTGTGCATATCCACTCTTTAGCCACAAATACACAGTCAAATGATCCAAGAGGGGCAAGGGTGGGGTTGTCAAGCTTCCAGCTCTTAATACTTAAAAGCTGGCTTAAGCATGGCCTATTGAATAAATCACAACTGGTTCACCCATAGTACTCCATCCAAACCCAAGCAATGGTCTGAACAGCTTTTTGCACATCACATGAAGCCACCCAGGCAGCGTTAAACCCATCAGGTAATCCAGATAAGGAATCAACTCCATGGGAACGCTAAAACTATTTTTTTTAATTGAGACTGGCTATAGTAACGGAACCTTGCAAGTCTGATTCTGCTGGACGTTCCCCCTGCTTCTTCTACCCAGGAGAATTAGGAAAGTGTCTGAGACAGTTCTGCATGTTTCCTGCTTGCTTTGAACTCAAGCCATGCGGCTTCTCTCGTTGCTTTGGTAACAGATCTAGCCTACCTCTTGTCATCCTCCTTATTTCTTAGAGGCAGACAACCGTTGTATCTATCCTCAGCGCATCATGGAACTGAACGAGGAGAAGAGAGAGAGAGACTATAGCACTCTTTTTCCCTGGCTGTCTATAAGCTATTCTTTGCTAAGATAGACATGCTGTAAAGAAAGAGACAAAGGAGAGGGGGAGGTGTAGGTGAGGGGGGGTATCCTCCCGCGGCACGCGCATGGTGGAGCTAGCGAGGTGACGTGCACCGTGGTGTCACTGCAGCTAGGACGTGGGTTACGGGACCTGCGCTATTTGCCTGGTCGTGGTGCACGCAAGGTTATGGTGGGCTTCTGCCTGTGAACGTGACCCTTTAGCACACCAGCAAAGACTCGTCATCGCTGGGACTGACTTCTGGGGCAGGGAGAGGGGAGGGGGCTATTGGCACTTGCATGGAATGGCAACAAATCGGGTGAATGCCAAAAGGTTCTTCGTGACATGAGTGCGGGTCACCACCGGGCTGGCGTTCCTCCCAAAAAGGGACGGCTCCGTGGCCTTCAGGGTACCCAGACTCCCAGTTTTTTAAGGGCATTGGGTGATGCGGCTCTTCCCTCTGCGGCTGATCCCGCTGAGACGGTCTACCCTCTCCAGCTGTCCTGCCACATGCCAGCCTGTCGCGCTGGTGAATTTCTGTCACTCGTTCCAGCAAGGGGTCCCTAAATGTTCTTCCTGAATCTGCCTTGCCGGCTTGTGCGAGTCTGCCCTCGGGGGCTTCTTCGGCCTTGCAGCTGTGCTCGCCCTCAGCGTCCGGCAGAGCAGCTGGGAAAGGGCTTGGCACGCTCTCCCCAGCGGACGGGCCTTCTGCTGCTTCTGCCTCCAAGGCCAAGGGACTGTTCCCAGGCTCGGAAAGCCCTCCAGGTGGGCCACAAGCGCCTTCAGGAGTAGCGGGGAGACTCTCGGCAGGCATCCCGTCTGTACAGTTGAGGATCCCGTCGCCCAGGACCGTCTGGGAGGTACGGGCAGGTTGCAAAAGTGGAACCTGGCCTCCTCTCGCTCGGGGCCTATGAAAGAATCTGTTCCAGAGTCTGCCCAAACGCTGGCGAGAAGAGCTACGCCTTGAGGAATGGCGCCTCATTTGCCGCCTCATGGCCGTTCGGATGTTCTGCAGCATGGAAGCCTGAAAAGACAAATAACCCGCATATTTCCCCTGGTCAATTTCATCAAAACTTCAAGGCAGAGGTGGGGAAGGACGGTCCCCTTTATGACTTGTGGACTTCAACTCCCAGAATTCCTCAGCCAGCCATGGCTGGCTGAGGAATTCTGGGAGTTGAAGTCCACAAGTCATAAAGGGGACATTGTTCCCCACCCCTGCTCTAAGGGTTTGCAAGCGTCTGACTTACAGACAGGCCTCGACGTACGGCCACAACTGAGCCCGAAATTTCTGTGGCAAAGCGAGGCAGTTGCTAAGTGAGTTTTGCCCCATTTTATCACCTTTCTTGTCACAGTTGTTAAGTGAATCGTTGTAGCTGTCAAGTCAGTCACAAGGTTGTTAAGTGAATCCGGCTTCCGCCTTGGCTTTGCTTGTCAGGAGGTCACAAAAGGGGATGATGTGACCCCGGGACACCGCAACCGTCATAAATATGAGACAGTTGCCAAGTGTCTGAATTTTGATCACGTGATTGTGGGGATTCTGCAACGGTTTAAGTGTGAAAAATGGTCATAAGTCACTTTTTTCAGTGCCGTTGTAACTTTGAACGGTCACTAAACGAAGGATTGTAAGTCAAGGACTACCTGTACTGTGGACCGCCAAGAAAACAAATCAAGGAATCATCAAATTAATCAATGCAGAGTTCTCACTTGAGGGACAAGCATACCACATATCACAAAGTTGGGTTCTTACAGCACAGGATTCACCTAAACCAGGGGTAGGCAACTTTGGCTCTTTTATGACTCGTGGACTTCAACTCCCAGAATTCCTGAGCCAGCCATGCTGAGGGAAAAGGGAGAGGTTTCCAAGCTGAGCCATGCCGGCTCAGGAATTCTGGGAGTTGAAGTCCACCAGTCATAAAAGAGCCAAGGTTGCTTACCCCTGGCCTAAACCAAGCAAGTCAAACTTAGAACGTAGCTCGGAGGAGAATCACACTGGAAAAATGTTTCAAGTAAGAAGGAGGTCTATACAGATTCTCCATCACCCAGGTCATGGTTGCTCCAAAAGTTTTTTTTAGGCAGCAACTGGACTTCCTTGTTTTTCTTTGAAGACATTTCACTTCTCATCCAAGAAGCTTCTTCAGCTCTGACTGGATGGTGGGGAATGGAGTATAAATCCTTCCATTCCCCACCATCCAGTCAGAGCTGAAGAAGCTTCTTGGATGAGAGTGGAAAACCAAAAAAGTCCAGTTGCCTCGTGAAAAAGCACCTTTGGGACAAGTCAGAAGCATCTTTTAGACTTCTAACCATGACTCTATGGTTAGAAAAGGAAGGACGTATCCATTTCACTCTTGACTCGCATCGCAAGGACTGGGGAGATGGCTCCAGAGAGAATCCCTTACCTGTGATGCGTTATAAACGGGAAAGTCTTCCACGGGAGGGATGAGGCCTTGTGCAATCAGTTGCCCGTAAGAAGGAGGAGCTTCACGCCTTACAAACTCTGCCTCCAGGCGCGTCATCTGAGTTTCGAAGGCCCTGGAATCAGGATCAAAAGAGGAATGAGGGAAAAAGGAGAGAAACTGACCGGGTAACATCAGCGCGGACAGGGTGGGTCACTTCCTCCTTCTTTGCATCTACAGGCAGTCCTTGACTTACAACAAATCGCTTAGTGAGCAACCCTAACCCTAACCCACCAGCAAAATTGAGCCCAACAAGGCAGTTCTTAAGTGATTCACAGCTCCATTTTATCCTCTTTTTTTGGGCCATGGTTGTTAAGTGAATCACTGCAGTTGTTAAGTGGATCACATAGTCATAAAGGGAACCTGACTTCCCCCACTGACTTTGCTTGTCAGCAGCCGGCTGGCAAGGTTACAAAGGGTGATCACGAGGTCCCCCAAGATACTGCAAACCTCATAAATACATGCCAGTTGCCCATTTTGATCACATGACCATGGGGATGCCGCAATGGTCATAAGTGTGAAAAATGGTCATAAGTCCCTTTTTTCAGTTCCACTGTAACTTCCAATGGTCACTAAACAAGTTGAGGACTGCCTGTATTTCATTTTTCAAGATTTGGCCTCCTCCTCCTCCCCGTCCTCCTCTCCCGCTTAAAAGCAGTCCTAACAGCATCCTCTCACCGGTATTCCCTGCTCCTCAGTGAGTAGAGCTTGAAGGCGCAACCCAAGGCGATCACCAACAACAGCCCACAGACCAGGCTCCCGATCAGCGCAGCCGTGATGACCTTCCGCGGCACGATCACCAAGCAGTTGTGCTCATCGCTGCCATCCTGGCAATCCTCCTGTCCGTCACAACGCCAGGTCTCAAAAATGCAGAGGTTGGTGCCGCAGTGGAAGTTCCCCGGCTGGCAGACAAAACAGTTCTTCTCATCCGACCCGTTGGGGCAGTTCTTCTGGTTGTTGCACCGGTCGAGCAAGGAGTAGCACAAGCCGCTGTTGCCCTCGCAGGGGTACTCGTTCTTCTGACAAGCCGGACAGTTCTCCTCGTCCTTGCCGTTGGCGCAATGCCACCACCCGTCGCAGTGCTGCTTATCGGAGTAACACTCCTCATCGTCCCCACACGGGTGCTCCCATGGAAGGCAGTACCCTTTGACCTGATACGTTGCATTGAACCCGTGGCCGGTGCTTTTCGACCAGGCGTAGTACAAGATGGTCATCTGCCCCTTGGGGGACTCCAGGCTGACCGAGTGCTTGTTATTCCGATACGAGAGCGTCTCCATCAGCCTGTCCGCTTTCTCCTCTAAGCCATCGTACACCTTCACGTAATCCTTGTAGCCCAGCTGCAAGCTGAGCTGCAGAAGAACGTGGCGGTTATCTTGGGTGTCCACCCGCCACGTGCAACAGAGGTCGGCCCGACTCCGGTCCAGGCGGAACAAATCTGGCGACGCAAACGACCCGTAGAAATTGCTCAGCTTTTTGCCGCAGGAGAGATCGGGGCAGTTCTCTTCGTCGGAGCCGTCGCTGCAGTCCTTCACGGTGTTGCATTTCAGCTCGTTCAGCAAGCACTTGGTGGAATGGGCGAAGTTGCACTGGAACGTCCCCGAAGGGCAGACGTTGGACTGGGGCTCCGATGGGGGGAGGCTGCAGTTTTTCTCGTCGGAATTATCGCCACATTCGTCCATGGAATTGCATTTCCAAGTGGTGGGGATGCATTTGCCATTGAGACAGTGGAATTCATCCGACTGGCAGCTGGCTTGGCCAATCCTTCCTGCGAAGTAAGGGAGAAGAGTTAGAAACTTCTGCTGCAAGCGTTAGTTATTTATCTGTGTATTAGAATCTTATCCTGCCTTTTTTTTACTTTGTAAGTAACTCAAGGCAAAGAACGTACTTAATGCGCCTTCTTCCTATTTTGTCCACAACAACCACCCTGTGGGTTTTCATGCCTAAGGCGGGACTAGAACTCCCAGTCTCCTGGTGATTGGCCCAAACTCAACCAGATGGCTTTCATGCCTAAGGCAGGACTAGAACTCCCAGTCTCCTGGTGATTGGCCCAAACTCAACCAGATGGCTTTCATGCCTAAGGCGGGACTAGAACTCCCAGTCTCCTGGTGATCGGCCCAAACTCAACCAGATGGCTTTCATACCTAAGGTGGGACTAGACCTCCCAGTCTCCTGGTGATTGGCCCAAATTTTACCAGATTGCTTTCATGCCTAAGGCGGGACTAGAACTCCCAGTCTCCTGGTGATTGGCCCAAATTTTACCAGATTGCTTTCATGCCTAAGGCGGGACTAGAACTCCCAGTCTCCTGGTGATTGGCCCAAACTCAACCAGCTGGTTTTCATGCCTAAAGTGGGATTAAAGCTATAAAGGGTATGGACTACATGGAGTGTAAGTATGGAGTGACCTCTGGTTGCTGTCCTGATATTAAAGGTAACGTTTCACCTGAACTAAGTGCTCGATAGACACATCTAAGCAGGCTTCTTGCCAACAAAACAAGTTTGCTGTTGCCTTCTTTCATCTGTTTAAAACTTTCCACAACTAAACTATAGCCCAATATTGTTCGCTGGTCTCTCCACTAGCAGCATCCTTGTGAAGAGACAAACGAGGGTCAGTCTCACAAACACAGCAACATAACACAACAGTGAGGCTCTATCTTGGCAAACGAAACCTTCAGCTTCCAACTTGCTCCATGCAGCTCAGTTCTATCTCTTAACTTGCAGAACGTTCTACTCATAAATCACTTTATAGCTTTGTTTTACAGGACATCACCCACAGGACTTGACAAAAGGCACGAAAGAAGCCAGGATTAGGGCTGGGTTCACACATCACATTAAGCCATGGTCGGTCGATATTTGTTGAACAAAAATGATGGGTTGAGTTCATGTAATGGAGGAAGCCATAAACCTGGTCTGCAAACCTTCGGGGCCGTTTATATTCATGCAACATGCTGAGCCAAAATCAAGACACACGCACATCGCAGTGCGAACTGGGTCACAGTGAGAATTGTGTTGGGCATGGATCCAAGAGATGTGAGTTTATTTCTGGTTTACTCTAAGGCATGCTAGCTTATTCCGGTTCATTGTCCTCTCTTAATCGGAAAGCCTGCCCCGGTAGCCTTGCAAGGGTGAAATGGAATTAATCTCTCCCACAGACATGATAGCCAGAAATGGAACGAATCAACAGAGGAGATTTTACCTCGAATGTAAGAAAGGCGGAATCCCTGAGCCTGCCCTGAACTTGATGGATCTGAGTGGAAAAAGATCCAGATGTGGTCCCTGGCAGAGATGAACGAAGGAGGGATAAAAGATCCACAGACTTTGTATTCCTCCCCTTTGGAAGAAGGACCCATCATCAACCAGTCTATGGAACATTTGGGAGAGTCCTCCACATCAAAGTTCTTAAAACTACCAAGACAAAAAGATGGAGAAAAAAAAAAAGAAGACATACAAATGAAGGAAAAGCAACCTGGTTCACATCTTGCATTCCCTCAGAGATTGGTGACCTTTGGAAAGGATGGGCCTCCTGACCTTCTCAAGAACTTCAGAAATGTGTATTTTGTTGGGTTTTGGGGCAAGTGGGGAGGAGGACCCTGCCAGGATCCTGTCATAAGTGTGAGGGGCACCCGTCACAAGGCACTTTTTTTCAGCTTCACTGTAACTCTGAACCGTTGTAAGTCGAGGACTATCTGTATTTTATTTTCGTTAATATCTAAAGAATTTACTTCTTGTTATTTTCACCTGATTCAGCCAGAGGGAGCCTGACAGCTTGTAACGAAGAAAGCAACGACGACTAACCGGCAAAGGCATTTTTATAAGCTGTAGCTTAGGAGCTACAAACAAGGTGCCTTTTGTTTGTGGAAATGAAGGCAGAGTGAAACGTTAATTCATTAAACCAGGTGGAGGGAAAGGGCCTCCATTTCTCTTGAAGGTGCATTACATCACGTGACATCATTCACATCAATTTTGTCAATGGCACCAAAAGCCAAACAGGCACAAACTGCTGTGAGTGATGCGTATCATTTGCTGTGGTGGCGCAGTGGTTAGAATGCAGTACTGCAGGCTATTTCTGCTGACTGCCACCTGCCAGCAGTTCGATCCTGACCAACTCAAGGTTGACTCAGCCCTTCCATCTTCCGAGGTCAGTAAAATGAGGACCCAGATTGTTGGGGGGCAATATGCTGACTCTGTAAGCCGCTTAGAGAGCACTGTGAAGCGGTATATAAGTCTAAGTGCTATTGCTATTGCTATTACTCAGTGGTGTAAATGGCTGACATAATTAAGTTCCAGATTATTTTGGATGCTTGTTCATTATTTTCGTGGGATGTCTTTGAAGTTGGGCCTAAATTGGGGTCTGTTGAATTGAGGTGTTACAACTGTGTAAAAATGTCTGTACTTCTATCAACAAATATTTTTTTTAATCAAATGCATTCTTATTTTTATACCTTCTGATACAAAATATCTAATCCTGCATTACTGTTTTGGCCATCTTAGGTCAGGTTATTTACTAGCTAGGTTGTCTCAACACACTAAAGCGGGCTACAAAAGGCTGTGTACTTTGTGGCTCAGGATGTTGCGTGAAATCAGCCCCATCTTAGCTCAGAATTTTGTTGACTTCTTTAAGTGCAGCCAGTTGCATGAACACAAGTTATGCTTAGGGCTGAGGATATTGTATGAATATCCTCAGCCCTGCAACATGAGGTATGGTACAGCAGCAAAGGACTCCCTGTACCATACAGTACAGATAGTCCTTGACTTACAACCATTTGTTTAGTGACCGTTCAAAGTTACAATGGCACCGCAAAAAGGGATTTATGACCGTTTTTCACACTTATGATCATTGCTGCATCCCCATGATCACATGATCAAAATTCAGATGCTCAGCAACTGGCATGTATTTATGACGGTTGCGGCGTCCCTGGGTCATGTGATCCCCTTTGGCGACCTTCTGACAAGCAGCCAATGGGGAAGCCAGATTCACTTCACAACTGTGTTACTAACCTAACAGTTGCAGTGAGTCACTTAACACCTGTGGCCACAAAGGTCGTAAAATGGGGCAAAATTCACCTAACAACTGTCTCACTTAGCAACGAAAATTTGGGGGCTCAGCTGTGATCATTGAGTCAAGGACTACCTGTAACACGCAACCAGGTCAATCAAACCATGCTTAAAGCAGACCATAGCTTAGTGCGATGTGTGAGCACGGTTCCTGCCTCTCGCTCAGCCTAAGTTTGATCATGTAGCCCATCTGACGCTAAAACCACATTTTAACTCTGGGAAAAGCACTACAGAAGAAACCTCCATGACAGGCAAACCTCAACTACACCTGAAATTCAACAAGGAAATACATTTTTAAAAAACAAATCACACCACCTACCTAATAGTTATGACATCGCCACGGTCTCCTTGGATGTACCAGCTGCAGTTCATAGCCGGAAGATAATTGAGTGGCCAGGAAGGGCTATAGATGACCCCTCGCCGTTCTGTATGCTGCTCTGGTTTTCCACTACAAGCGGCTATGAAAGGTAGCATCAGAAACAGAGAGTTAAACCTCCGCAGCATTTGCCTTTCCAGAGAAAAATATCGCCAGGTTGATCTTGCCTTGATCAATTCCCGTTCCTTCTGCTTTACTAAACTCTTTGTTTGCCCGGCTGAAATGCGCTGGGATAGGCTTTTTTTCTACGAGAGGATCAATAGCCTAAATAAGACTGCCAAAAGGAAAGGATTTTGCCCAAAGCAAGCCAAAGAAATAAACACGATATGCAAAACTAGTTAAAAGAGTTTCTCATCGTCAAGCAGAATTCAGAAGCAAAGCTAAGTACATTTAAAAAAGAAAAAGAAAGAAAGATCAGCTGATCCTGAGAAGTGATTGATTTTTTTCACCCCATCTTCTTCTAAACTGACACACATTTTACTTTTCCAAAATTAGTTTTAGAGGCGGGGAAGTTCTAAAATCTGTTGCCCTGATGTTGTTTCTGGACCCCAGACAGAGTAAGGAGATGCTATTGACCATCTGATGAGTGAATGGTTAAGGAAGTCCTAGAGAGAACATCTCAGCATTATTTTTTGATCAATGCTTTTATGCAATATTAAAAGCATCACCCTATTTTCACATATTCTGAAAGGGACCGTTTTTTTCTTAACAGGACACTTATCCGGGAATGGTTTATGAGTCACCAAGGAGACTATGAAACTTAAATTGTAATTAAAAGGAAATTTAACTTACCTAAGGAAGGGACCGCAGTCTCAATTTTCCCAGTCAGGAAGAGATTCACTGTTTTGAAAATCCAAAAAAACATGAATTAGATGTTACGATGATGGCATTTACAGTAAGATACTGATCAAAAACATGCCTATATTGGATGTATTTTGTAAATGTCGCTTACAAGCCAGCTTGAGCTTAGCTTTTCATGATGTCTGAAGTAGAAGAACGATGAGTAAGAAGAATGAGGCATATACCTGCAAAGTTTTGTGAAGTGGGAAGTCTTGTGGGGAAAAAATTAGGATTTTGGCTGGCTGAGGAATTCTGGGAGTTGAAGTCCACAAGTCTTAAAGTTGCCAAGTTTGGAGAGCCCTGATCTATATCAAGGAAGTGTTAACCCTGATGAAGTAGGATTTGCTTAATTGCGGTCTATATAAGCTACATTTGGCTCCCTAGATATAACCTGTTTCACCAGCGTTTTTCAAACTTGGCAACTTTAAGACGGGTGGAAGTCGCCCTGGTGCCTGCTGCATCTCCATCGCCTCTGCAAAACATTGTGATTTTTAAACCCTGCTTTTCTCTCTCTGACTTCCCCAACCTTTTTAGACACCTCCTAGCATCTCCCAGATTTGGTCTTCTCCAAGCGCTTTCTGATCTTTTCCTGCTAACACTTTAGCTCAGGGGTCACCAATCTTGGCGACTTTATGACTTGTGGACTTCAAGTCCCAGAATTCCTCAGCCAGCAAAGCATGTAATGGTGGCATGTAATGCAATGCGTAATGTGAGATTTGTAGCTCAGCATGTTATCCAAGCCAGTTTAATGCAACTTAATCAAAAGTCCCTGCCTATGCAAACAGCAGCTTAGCAGGAGACACGTGCAGTATCCCAAGGACAACTCCAGAAGACTCAGACTAGGCTGTCGGTACAAGCCACAATGACAACACGTCACAATGTTGTCCTTTTACTTCATTTATTGACTTGATGGGTCCTGACTCCAAATGACTCTAGGCGGCTCAGGATACATCAGAGAATATAAGGACAGGAAACAACCATCAACCAAGCCAACAAAAGAAAGAGAAAGAAGATAGAGAACCTGGAAGTTGGAAGATGTTTTAAGTGCAGAGAAGAGCTACAAAAACGATTAGGGTCCTGGAGGCTAAAACATACGAACAGTTGCAAGAATTGGGTAGGTCTAGTCTAGTGAAAAAAAGGGTGACATGATAGCAATGTTCCAATATTCGAGCGGCTGCCACAAAGAAGAGGAGGGTCAAACTATTTTTCAAAGCCCTAGAAGGCAAGACAAGAAACAAGGGGTCATGGAGAGAACTAAGGAGAAACTTCCTGACAGTGAGAACAATTAACCAGTGGAACAACTTGCCTACAGAAGTTGTGGGTGCTCCATCACTGGAGATTTTTAAGAAGAGACTGGACAGCCACTTATCTGAAATGGTATGGTATAGGGCAGTGGTGGCGAACCTATGGCACGGGTGCCAGAGGCGGCACTCAGAGCCCTCTCTGTGGGCACGCACGCTGTTGCCCCAGTCCTAGGCCTTCAGCTGGGTTTTATAAAACCTTTTCGCTTTAGGCCTCCGCCGCCGTGTGCAAAAAAAAAAAAAAAGGTTCAATCAATCAATTTCAACTTGTTGCGGGGAAAAAAAAGATCTCGCAAAGTTGGAATTGATTGATTGAACTTTTTAGTCCCACCCAGTCTGCCGTTACCACCCACCAAATGGGCCACATCCACCCAATTGGCCACACCCACCCACTGGGCCACACCCACCCGGCACTCGACGATGCATAAGTGGGTTTTGGGTGGCAGTTTGGGCACTCAGTCTCTAAAAGGTTCGCCATCACTGGTATAGGGCATCCTGATGGAGCAGGGGGTTGGACTAGATGACCTCCGAGGTCCCTTCCAAGTCTGCTATTCTGTGATTGTTCTGTGATTGTTATCTCACATCCAGAGGAGGGGGCTTCTAATCGGGCTAGCCCAGGATTTGGGAGAAAAACCTTTGCAATGACAACAGGATGGAGGACTCCAGATCTCAGCAGGAACCTTATAATAATAATAATAATAATAATAATAATAATAATAATAATAATAATAATAATAATAATAATAATAATAATATAATGATGATGATGATGATGATGATAATGATAATAATAATAATAATAATAATAATAATAATAATAATAATAATAATAATAATAATAATAATAATAATAATAATAATAATAATAATAAAGTTGGAAGGGGCCTTGGAGGTCATCTAGTCCAACCCCCTGCTCAGACAGGAAACCCTATACCATTTCAGACAAATGGCTGTCCAGTCTCTTCTTAAAAACTTCCAGTTCCCACTGGCGAAGCAAAAACACTCTCTTAAAACACCCCACGCTACATGCACATGACCTCATGTGCCCTCCCTCTGGACCTCCGGGACCTAGACAGGCTGTTTAACCAGGTCTCCCTGAAGACGCTACAACGAGTTTGCTCCACTGAACAGGCCCACCAAAAGCCCAACAGACTCCTCAAAGCTCTGCCGAATGTTTGTTGTGACCTGAAAGAGCCTTTAAAATCCAGCCATGGTGCAACAGCCTACAGCAGTGCCACCTTTCATTAAAACCACATCACACTATTCCCAAAGACTCTGGCTTTTTATGTTACTTCTATTTATAGAATAGCATTCCTTTTGATGGCAGGAAGAAAAAAACGGAGCTGGGGAAAGAAGGAGGGGAGGCAGTTGCTTACAGCCCTGGTTTTGTTTTTTTTCCCCACCCATTGTTTATCCACCAAAACTAGAAATCCTGTACATTTATACATTCTCACCCCACCTCACTTTCAATTTCCTCCGGCTCCAGGCTCCCAGTTGTATCCAGTATCAATGACTTCCCCTGGGATCCTATCCTAGATTTGTGGTTTTCAAAGTATGGACTGGCGTCAGGGGCAAAGAATCAGGACCACACCTTAAGTTCCAATTAAGCTGATTTATTACTATGCCCATACACAAGAATCTAGTCAAGTAATGGGCAGCACTAAATTGAGGCTAGATAAGAGTCAATGGAATTCAAGCTTAAAGATCTAGGCTGATTACTCACTTGACTCTGCCCTCCAGACTCAGCCAGTCCTTCTACTACAACTGGGGATCCCAGTGACTCTTTCAGGAAATCCACAAAGCCAAATCAATGAATATTTTTAAATGTCCAACAACAGCAAATGCCGATAGATACAACTCCTATTCAACAAAATATTTGTGGACCACTGCCCTAAATTAAGCATAAATGGCAAGGCTCATTTCTAAATGTTTTTTAGGCTTTCCATTTGTCTGCCCACAAGATAATCAACACCTATGATATTACCTAGCTTGGTAATGAAATGACTTGCAAGAAAACCACTAAACTCAGACAGCATCAAGGACCTGATAATCAACACTATCTTTGGGAGCTGTTCGCCCACAGAGAAAGGGAGAAACTTACAAAGAAGTCTTGTCAGTCAAATTAACTCTTCCTACTCACACTTACCAAGAAGTAAATCTATAGATTTCATCCACATTAATGCATCTTCATCCTAAAGGAAGTATTTAGTAAAAACAAAACAAAAGCCTTCTCTTAAGTGCATCGTTGATAACTAACAATAAATCAAAATCTGAGGTTGCTAACAGCTATGCAGACTATCTCTATTTCTCTCTATAATGTCTCTCTATCAAAACTCCTGGAAAAATAAGTGTTGTTGCAATTGGCAGGAGAGAAGCCAGGAAGTGGAGCACACAGGAAACAGAGAATAAAGACAACAAATATAGCGAAGGACATCATATCCTGATATTACTCAACCACTATCCGCGATTGACATTGCTGAAATAATTAGTATCCACAGTGCATCGCTTATATCCTCTAAAGATGAGCAGGTACGAATTAACCTGGTTCAATGTTCAGACAACTCTGCCATAAAGCCTGTGACGATAACACTGCAGCTTTTCTGAAATCAGTATCAGACCAAATAGACGATTACGTGTAATAAATATATCTCGAGAGCAAAATGCATTCCTTATTACGGGTTCCAGAATTTTTAAATTTAGCAGAGACATTGAAGATTCCAGGGACGCCAAAGAACAGGTTCGCACAAAGAGTCATAATTGTAAGGACCGGAAAGTTATTGCTATGTCCTGGCTTCTGCTGTGAAATTTTGCAGACTATTTACTTGACTTCCTGGCCCAGGAAATCATTAAATTAGATTCCCTTTCCATCCTGCAACAGAGTCACAACTTAATGTTTGCCTTACAGTCCAGAGTGTTTAGAAATAAGCCCTGGTGAACTGAATGGGTTTCCCAGGTACGCTTGTAACCGACTTTATAGTTGCATTATTATCTCATAATGGCTTTATAAGTGCTTTTCCTGCCTTTGAGCTAACAAAAAATCTATTCTAAAATGTAGTTCTTCATTATTATTTTTTTTAAAAAGAATGCTTTTTCTATGCATTATTCATATCTGGAAATTTTCAATGGATTACATTAATAAAAAGTTCTCTCTCTCTCTCTTTTTTTTTTTAATGTCCCGGACGCAGCGATAGAATTTCTATGATGTCATCCGCCCCAAATCAAGCCGTCCCTAACAGAAACTGCCCAAACTTGTTGCAAAAATGGAACCGTGGCTTGCCTTCCTCGCGGTTGTCTACCAACTTAGCCAAAGACGCTCCAGAGTGAGAAAAAAAAAACCCATCTCTCCCCACCCACCCCACCTTAAAAAAAAAAAAAACCCACAGGGCACACACACACACACACACACACTCCGACTGCGGAACACAACCCCTGGTGTGGCAGCTGGGCTCACACCCGCCTTCGCTCGAGCAAACAAAGCTGATGTCACTTCATCCCGCAGTGCCCTTGCACGAGGAAAACACGCGTGCTTGCTGGAGCTGCAGTCATGCACGACCCCGCTTCTCCCACTCGGGACCTGCCAGCGGCGCAAATCCTATCCAAGTTACCCGCGCAAAAGCGCCTCGAAGCTTTTCTTTCCAAGCTGGCTGCACCTTCAGTTTTACTCTACTGGGTCCTGCTGGGCTCCTGTTATTATTATTTTTTTCGGGGAGGGTTTGTGTGACCTTAGGAGTCCCCTAGGATGTCCCGTCTGCGGCTCTCCCTGCGCAGGAGGCGCTCCCGGCCGCCCAGATCGAGCGGACGCCGGTGGGCAAGTGCGCGCCAGGGGATCCGGATGCGCCCTTGCCCGGCTTCCCCCTCCGGCGGGTCCCACCACCAGGTGCCCCCCACCTGCCCAGCCCGGGGGCTGCTCTCCGCCGGCCCCACGCCTGGGATGCCCCTACCTCCTCCCCCCCCTCCCCCGGGCACCCCGAACGACCCCAAATTCCGCGCCGGAGCGGGCTGGCTGGCCTCGACTCACCCAAGCAGAGCGTCGTCGCCAACGGTCCCAGCGCGCCCGGGGGCCGCGGCTCTGCTGCAGACGCCGCGTCCATGGCGGGCCGCTCTCCGCGCTGCGCCTCGGCCGCCGGGCTGCGGCTGGGGCGGCCGAGGATCACAGCGGCGGCGCGGGCAGGCGAGGAGCATCCCGTCCGGGCTCCATGGCCCTCGCCTCGCCTCGCTTCGCCCGCTGGCCACGGCTGAGCTGGGAGGCCGCCGCCGCCGCCGCCGCGCTCCGAGACCCAGCCCCGCGTGACGCGACGGCTTGGAGGGGCAGGTCGACAGCAGGCAATCGCCCGCCGGGCCGCCGCCGCCGCCTCCTCCTTGCCGGCTCCGCCCCGCCGCTTCCCCAGCCCCGCCGCCGCGTCTCCGCGCACCCCGGGGCGCAGGAGGATGGTGGCTCGCCCGGCAACTGTTGCAAGAGGCGCAGCGTTGCCACAGAAAGGCAGGCAGGCAGGCAAGGCGTGGGTGCGTGCGTGCCCCGGAGGAGGCTTCCTTGAAGGACACGCGTGTCTCTGAGCATGCACCGAGTTTCTCCCGCTTCCTCCGGGGCTACTGGCCGGGCAGACGTTGGGGATCGCGAATGCGCGCCCCCACGCCCCGGAGGAGGCTTCCTTGAAGGACACGCGTGTCTCTGAGCATGCACCGAGTTTCTCCCGCTTCTTCCGGTGTTACTGGCCGGGCAGACGTTGGGGATCGCGAATCCGCGCCCCGCCGGAGGGCACGAGCGAGGGGGGCTGCCGTTGGGAACGAGCCCTCCCCGCGTAATGCGCTTTGGCCGTGGCTGCGTCAGGAATTCCTGCCGGCTTGTGTTCTCCGGATGCATTTGTGGACTGTCGAGAGTCTCTGGCCACGTACAGAGTTCTCCCTCGGTGTATCTTTAAGGGCAAAACCTTCGGGGCTGACAATGGGCTGGGGGGTGGTGGTTGCCTGGTCGCATTTGGAAATGAGGAATGGCGTCCTTTAAGTAGATCACCAACTTTTGCATCGAAGAATTGGAAACGGCGTTGTTTTTGCCCCATTCCAGAATATTAGAGGGAGCCAGCCCTGCAAAGGGGCACAGTAGTCAGCCTGGCAGCGTTACGCAGGTGGCATGGCTTAAAAACAGTGTGGTAGGATGGCACACCTTTGCAGGGAGTTCTCAACTTATTTAGTTCCTCTAGTGACCGATGTTACAACAGCACTGGAAAGAATGACTTAGGTTTTCCACATGTCTGTTGCAGAATTCTCCATAGTCACGTGAATAAAATTCGAACGCTTGGCAACTGACTCCTATTTATGTCCCAAGGTCATGCGATCCCCTTTTGCAATTAACAGAGGGATAGAATCAAGATCACGTGAAGTGTTAATACCACTCTACAATGCCTTGGTAAGGCCACACTTGGAATACTGCATCCAGTTTTGGTCGCCACGATGTAAAAAAGATGTTGAGACTCTAGAAAGAGTACAGAGAAGAGCAACAAAGATGATTAGGGGACTGGAGGCTAAAGCATATAAGGAACGGTTGCTGGAATTGGGAATGTCTAGTTTAATGAAGAGAAGGACGAGGGGGGACATGATAGCAGTGTTCCAGTATCTCAGGGGCTGCCCCAAAGAAGAGGGAGTCAAGCTATTCTCCAAGGTGCCTGAAGGCAGGACGAGAAGCAACGGATGGAAACTCATCAAGGAGAGAAGCAACCTAGAACTAAGGAGAAACTTCCTGGCAGTTAGAACAATTAACCAGTGGAACAACCTGCCCCCAGAAGTGGTGAATGCTCCAACACTGGAAGTTTTTAAGAAGAGACTGGACAGCCATTTGTCCGAAATGGTATAGGGTTTCCTGCCTGAGCAGGGAGTTGGACCAGATGACCTCCAAGGTCCCTTCCAACTTTATTATTATTATTATTATTATTATTATTATTATTATTATTATTATTATTATTATTATTATTATTATTATTATTATTATTATTATTATTATTATTCTGACAAGCCGAGTCCTTTGGGAAGCCAGGTTCATTTACAAACCGGGTTACTAACTTAATAACTGCAGTGATTCACTTAACAGCTATGGCAAGAATGGTTGTAAAATGGGGCAAAATTCACTTAACTGTCTCACTTAGCAACAGAAACTTTGGGCTCCATTGTGGTTGTAAGTCGAGGACAACCTGTGTTTCATAACTTCTATAAGAACTGGCCCGGCCTTATAGCAGGGGAGTCAAACTCGCAACGTCACGTGACATATCGTGACTTTTTTTTCCATTGCCGGCAATGGGGTGGGCGCGGTTTCGGCGCACTCGGCCCGCAGACCAGACCGGCAGTTTGACACCCCTGTGATCTAAGCATCCATTGAATTCTTTTCATTCCCAATTTATGAAGGAAATGTTTGCCAACCATGGTGCTTATGGAGTTCCTGCCCAAATTTTCTAAGAGATTTTATTTGAAGGACATTCTTTAGGTTTTAAGGAAGCCAAACTTGCTCAACAGGACTGGAAAAGAGATAAAAACTGCAACGCACAGACTTTAAGAGGACCGTTATTGACTACAATAATTCATCAGATCCTTTTCTGGAATCTTATGTGTTTCCTCATTCAAAGAGCCAATTGGCAATGTTGTTATGCCCTTATGATTCTAAAATCATTGCTGCCTGCTTTTAAATTATACTCCGTAACTGGAGGGATACAAATCCCCAATAAAATATAGATGCTCATTAATTAATTCAGTAATTATCTTTATTTATCTGTTCTTTAAAAAAAAAATTCTCAAAGGAGGTCTTAATTTTCTGCTTGGGAAATGCAAGTGAAACATTCCAGTTATTTCAGAGATGAGTTGCAGCCGAATCTGTATTGTGCTGCTCAATTATTTACAAGGCAAAAAAGGTCCACAACCTGATCTCCTAGCACATTGTGTTCTGCTGAAGTTCACTTAAGGTCAGCTGCAAAGGATTTAGCAAAGATTGCTTTGCTGGAATCCTTTAAGATCTATCAAATCTACCCTCTTACTTCCCATAATGGGAGGGAGATTGAAAAGGAAGTTTGAGTAAAAACGAGGCATGAGGTTGACATCCTGTGCCTCAAGATCAAGTATTACAGGTAAGTTCTCCACTTAATGACCATGATGAAGCCCAACATTTCTGTTGCTCAGGGGAAAAATGTGTTAAGGGAGTTTTGCCCCATTTTACGACTTTTCTCGCCGCATTTGTTAAGTGAATCCCTGCAGTTCTTAAATTAGTAACACGGTTGTTAACTGAATCTAGCTTCCCCCTTGACTTTGCTCGTCAGAAAGTTGCAAAAGAGGATCACGTGACACACACACACACACACACCACGGGACACTGCGACCGTCATAAATGTGAGCCGGTTGTCAAGCATCAGAATCTAAATCGTGTGACCCTGGGGATGCTGTACTTCGTAAGTGTGAAAAATGATCATGTGTCACTTGCTTCAGTGCCCTTGTAATTTCGAACGGTCACTAAATGAACTGTTGTAAGTCGAGGACCGGCTGTATAGGATGGTGTGGTCCCACAACTTCAACCACTGTGCACTTTCGCTCTTAATTAGTTACTCCATAAAATCTTGCAGTGTCCCATCTGCAGTGATTTTGCATACGGGGTTCCATTTGTGCACAACCCCTTTGCGGGTAAAATAGAGGTGCATTTCATGGCTCAGGGTTATTCACATATAACCGTGGATATACAGTTTCCCTTTCAGCCACGTAAGCGAGATGCTCAGCTCTGCAGAATTGGTCCCTTCAACCATGTTATCTTCATTTGCTGGGAAAAGCTCTTGTCAAAGGCTCTCCTAGAATCCAGTGGGAAAATGCTTAACAAGACTTAGACTTGTTTAGCTCACGGCAATGTTATAATCCTCGAAATCATTGTGAGGAACACAACCGGGCATTTTTAGTGGAGCATTTTCTTAATCCTCAGTAGAAAATGAACAGTAGAAAGCCACCAAAAACAACAAGGAAAGTCTGAGCAGAAAAACAGAACCTGTAAGATAAATATTCTTTACCGTGTTAACTAAAACCATATTTCAGTCTATTTATTTCTTCTAGCTCAATCCACTTTAGGTCTCATTTATTGAATTTCTTTTCATGGGACTCATGAGTTACTTTAAGGCTTCTCCACAACAAACTTTTTTTTTTCTTTCGGGTATTTCTGATGACATCTTGAACCATCAGTGGCATAAATCTAATTTTCCACATAAAAAAGACCAGTCCCTTCCATATTTTTTTTCCCAGATGAAAACAGAGACTGATAGGTTTGCCATAAAAATCATCTTTCTCATACCAGATTTTCAACTCAGAAGCCATAATGCTGAATTGCCTTTAGGGCAAAGAGGCTTTTTTTCTTTCATTTGCAATCGCTCCATTTCAAAAACAGTGGGGTGGTTGAAATTGTGGCATACTGGTGTTTGCTTAATTATTATACTGGAAAATTGTACCATCTCAAGTATCTGTCTTCTAGAGCAGCGTTTTTTTTTAAACTTGGCAACTTTAAGATGTGTGAACTTCAACTCCCAGAATTCCCTAGTCAACATACACGTTAGGGAATTCTGGGAGCTGAAGTCCATACATCTTAAAGTTGCCAAATTTGTGGAAGAACCCCCCCCCGACTGTGCTAGGGTATCTACACTGACAATTCAGAAGCAGTTGATTTAAATATAATATTTACGTAGCAGCTGCTGATTTAGTCCTAGTAGGAAAACTATAACACATTTCCATCCTCCTATCTACAAATGTTGCTGTTATTGTCAACCTTGTAATATATCCAGGGATAATTCTGCAGATGGCAGTTTTATGCTCTTCAAATGTTTAATGAGCTGTACCTACGGCAAGTGACTAGGTAGGAGGGAAAAAAAACCCCAGAAAAACAAATAAATGGCCAAGCAGCCGCATAATTAAAAACAAAAGTGTGTGACTAAAATAACGTTGCTGGTAAAATGAAATTATTTGGTGCTCCTGTTAACAACAGAGAGGCAAAGTCTCTCTCTCTCCCTGTCTTGTTCTTCATTTAAAGGAATTATCTTTGCAGTACAAAGTATATTTGTTTTTTTAAGCAGGTGAAATCCACACAGCAGGCAGAAGGTCCCCATTGTGCCGGTAATGTGAAATTTTGATTTTGCGCATAGCAATTTATCACATTGCGCTATTCCAATGACAAAGCGGTTCCTATACTTGTCAAAAGTTCGCAATAAGCTAATTCCGTTGCTCTGCCAGGATTCATCATAAGGCTGCTGGGATGTCTTCTCAGTGCCAAGATACAATCCTGCAGGAGTTAAGCGGAAATGGAAGGCCTCTTGAACAGATCTCGATTGATTATATCCGCCATCGAGTCATTGCCAACTCTTAGCAACCACCCTAGATGGACTTCCTCAATGATGCTCTGTCCCTAACTTGGTCCTTCTGCTCTTCTAATGATGCTCCCATCTTCACAGTAACTGAGTCTATCCATCTTGCTGGTGGTCATCCACCTCTCCCCTATCTCAAAGGTGCTTTTTCAAAAGGCAACTATAATAATAATAATAATAATAATAATAATAATAATAATAATAATAATAATAATAATAATAATAATAATAATAATAATAATAATAATAATAATAGGTAATAATAATAAAAAAGTTGGAAGGGACCTTGGAGGTCATCTGGTCCAACTCCCTGCTCAGGCAGGAAACCCTACACCATTTCGGACAGATGGCTGTCCAGTCTCTTCTTAAAAACTTCCAGTGTTGGCGCATTCACCGCTTCTGGAGGCAGGTTGTTCCACTGGTTAATTGTTCTCACTGTCAGGAAGTTTCTCCTTAGTTCTAGGCTGTTTCTCTCCTTGACTAGTTTCCATCCATTGCTTCTTGTCCTGCCTTCAGGCGCTTTGGAGAATAGCTTGACTCCCTCTTCTTTGTGGCAACCCCTGAGATATTGGAACACTGCTATCATGTCACCCCTTGTCCTTCTCTTCATTAAACTAGTAACTGGATGGTTACTAGTCCAGTTGCCTATTGAAAATGCACCTTTGAGACAACCATGATCTGGATGACCAAGAATCTCCAGGGACCTCTTATCCTTCCACCTTTCCCAGCATCACAGCCTTCTCCAGAGTGTTAGATGTTCACTTAACTGGTCCAAAATAAGATAATTTGAGCCTGGTCATTTGTGCGCTGAATAAGAACTTTGAGTTGGCTTAAGCAGGTAATGATGACATTTTTCCTCAACGCTGTGCAAATTCCAAACAGGAACTAGGGAGCAGAGAGTGAGTCCTGTCAATTTTTTCTTTCAAGGTATTAGGCATGACTCCAGCACTAACCCAAGCATTTTTTTATAGTGCTAAGCCTGATTTAGATTAGTAATTGCTTTAAGGCAACTGTTAGGTGGGAGAGAATCCCCTGAAGTTTCAAACAGCTTTCATTAATTAGCACAAACGCCATGCAAAGCAGTGTCAGCTTCTTGGAAAATAACAACAACAACCCACAGATTGTTAAGATCATCAATATACTGATGCTCAGCAATTGGGGTGCATATGACACCAGTAAATAAATAGACTCTTAACTTAAGGGTTCAGTTACATTTCCAGCCCCTTTAAGATAATTACTCAACTGAGGGCATGTTAATAAGAAATCTGTTATTGCTATACATCTCACCCTTATCGTTCTACCCTCAGTACTGACATGGAAGAAGCCCTATTTACTTGGGGAATAGAAAGCAACAGCACAAAAGCAAGGCAATCAAGAATCACATGAAAAAAGGAGACATTTTAAAACCTCTGACCTTGAAACAAAAATAAAAGCACAGAATGCTTGACCTTGTGCTACGCAAAAGTTGGGGAAGGATCTCTGCAAAGGGGTAGATAGCACAACATAAAAGGGAGTGGGGGAAATACTTTCAGACTCTGCAAGGTTGATGTTGGCCCTTTGAAGTAGCGCAGAGGAGAAACGTGACAATAAATACGAGCTTTATATTGTAATGTTGCAAGTCTGAAAGTATCCCTCCCTACTTCATTTTTACTGTCCCGAAAACTGGACAGTAAAGCATCCTTCTGGGATGCTTTCTCCATCCCCGCCCCTCCTTGGGACTCGGATTTCATTTATCAGACTGTTGCCTAGGCTGTGGGTCTTCTAACCCAGGGGTCCCCAACCTCCGGGCCGTGGACCAGTACTGGGCTGCGGCATGCCAGCAACCGGTCCGCACAAACAAACAAAGACCCATCCGTGGGATGAAGGCAGCACACAAAACCACGCACCCTCCAGTCCGCAGAAAAACCTCTCTCCACGGAACCGGTCCCTGATGCTCAACAGATTGGGGACCTCTGTTCTAACCCTCTCCCAAGGTCATTCTCACATACCATTACAACATTTAGGGTTCCTAGAGGCCACGTTGAGAAGTCCACCCAGCTCATTAGTACCAAGAAGTCCTCTTTTTCATGCACCCCAATAAGGGAGATGTTTCCTTCTCTTTCATAGTCATCATATCTCACCTTGTTCCCACCCATCCCTCCCCCGCCTGTGGCAGGGCTCCAATTATGCTGCAGAAAACATCCTGGCCTTGGTTGGTGCACTGCACTGAGACTGTCTAGTTGACACCCTTGTCGATTTACTACAATCCCTGATTAATCCCTGATTCTGCTCACCCCAAAAACCTGGTGTGGTGAAGCCCAAGGTTTGCCATCTCCATCTTTAGGAAGAGTGAAGCCATCGTCTATAGAGGTGGCCCTCAACTTAGCACCACAATTTCTGTTGCTGAGATATTTGTTAAGTGAGTTTTGCCTCATTTGATGACTTTTCTGGCCGCAGTTGTCAAATGAATCACTGTAGGTGTTAGGTTGCAAAAGGGGATCACACAACCGTGGGACGGTGCAACTGTCATAAATAGGAGTCAGTGGCCAAGCGTCTGAATTTTGATCCTGTGATCATGGGGGTGCTGCAATGGTCATAAGTGTGAAAAACGGTCATAAGTCATTTTTTTTCAGTGCCGTTGTCATTTAGAACGGTCATTAAATGAACTGTTGTAAGTCGAGAACTATCTGTACTGTAATTATGTCTGTGTTTTCAGAATGATATTATGCTAGTAGGTTGAATTCCATACTAACCAAACAGGCTGGATCCAGATCGTGTCCCCCAGCCAAGCCACCCAAAAAATGCATACATCTACACACTGTGAAGTTCTTTGGAAGCAAAATGTGCTGCAAACCTTTATAAAGCCAGCTCCTGGCCTTATAAAGCAAGCTGGTTAACATTCAGTTTTGCTCTTCAAGTTCATCTTCAGCCTCCCAAGAGCTACACTTAAAGAAAAAAGGGGAAAAAAAGAGGGCTGGAGAATTAATGTACAAATTTCTCATTACTTCTCTACCTTGACACCATCCTGGCAACTGATGGATGGAGGGATTGCGTCTTTGTCTTAACAGCTTGCGTCAAGATTCATGGCAATGCAATACGAAGCGATCCTGGCCTCGTTTAAACAGGCTGTGTTTATTGTTTTCCGTCTCTGCTTCCAACTGCACAGGAAGGAGGCAGTTTAATTTGTATTAGTTTTTTTTCCACCAGCCGAGCCCGTAGAACAGGCTGCTGTAAATGCCACCCTAGAAAAACAAGAGAGAGAAAAGATTTGGAAGGAGAGGCAGAGAGCGATGGGCTAGCCAGGTAGAAAAATACAGGAAAGGAGAAAGGGAAGAATCTTTGTTCCTAAATGCTTTCATCGTGGGAGGGGGCTCATTGTTGTGGGCATTATTTCTCCTTTAGGAACACTTAGGTAAGATGCTGGTCAGATAGTGGAAGCATTCATAGCAATTTCCAAATATCCTCCTTGTTCTTGATGCAACCCATAGATCTTTGCTCCTTCTTTGGAAAAGAAAGCTAGGATACACTTGGAACTGCATCAGCTCACCCTAATCCTTCCTTCCTTTTCTTTTTTCTTTCTTTCTTTCCTTCCTTTCTTCCTTCTTTGCTCCCTCCCCATTCCTTCCTTCCTCTCTCTTCTCTCCTTCCTTCTTTCCATCCATCCTTCCTTCCTTTCCTCCCTCCCTCCCTTTCTCTCCCTCCCTCCCTTTCTCTCCCTCCCTCCCTTTTCTTCTCTCCCTTTTCCTTTCCTCCCTCCTTCTTTCCCTCCCTCCCTTTCTCTTCCTTCCTTCTCTCCTTCCTTCCTTCCTTTCCTCCCTCCCTCCCTTTCTCTCCCTCCCTCCCTTTTCTTCTCTCCCTTTTCCTTCCTTTCCTCCCTCTCTCTTTCCCTCCCTCTCCTTCCTTCCTTCCTTCATTCCTTCCCTTTTCCTTCCTTTCCTCCCTCCCTCCCTTTTCTTCCCTCCCTTTTCCTTTCTTCCCTCCCTTCTCTCCCTCTCCTTCCTTCCTTCCTTCCTTCCTTCCTTCCTTCCTTCCTTCCTTCCTTCCTTCCTTCCTTCCCTCTAGTCTTGTAAAACCCTCTTCAGGGAGGGGAGTTTGATCCCAGATGTGAATTATTTGCAAGAAAAAAAGACTCTCTTAAGGACAGGTGGGTTCAAACTGTCGGGCCCCTTTGAAAGCCTGCAGAGGAAGAGAAATCGAGGGAATAAAATTCGCCCGGGCTTTCTTTGCACTTTTAAAAGCGACCCCTTTTCCGCAGCCCCCCCCCCCCCTCAAACACCGACTGTCCCGCCGTGCAAAGCAATATAGAGAAAAGCATAATATAATAAATATATATATATATTCCCCCTTAACGCAAAACTGAAGTCCCCGCTCCAGAGGCACCGCTGGGATTCGAACCCAGGATCTCCTGTTTACTAGACAGGCGCTTTAACCAACTAAGCCACGGCGCCGGCTGCTGAGCACAGGCGCAGATCCGGCTTCATGTGTCTCCGCGCTTGGCAAGAGCCTGGCTGGAGGGAAAAGCAAGAGAGACTGGAAAGAGGGGGGGGAAAAAAAGGAAGAAGGAGAATCCTTCCTGCGGGCTTTGCCTGGGATTGCGGGGTGCAAAAACAGTGCCCAGCCGTGCAAACGTCACCCTTAAAAGATGTGATTAGGAAATATCCAGGAGCAAAGAAGAGATCTCAGCCCCAGACACTGCTTGCTGGAGCCATCTGGATATTTTACTTTGAATTTAGCATAAAAAGACTGCCTTCCTCTACTTTCTTTCAGCACAAGAGTCTGGGAACAGAGATGCCACTTAGGTCCTTTTTAATAATAATAAAAAAAAAACCAGCCTTCAGGAAAAGCAACGTTGCCAGGGAGTCAAAGGATGATGGATTTTGAAGATAATAATAATAATAATAATAATAATAATAATAATAATAATAATAATAATAATAATAATAATAATAATAATAATAATAATAATAATAATAATAATAATAATAATAATAATAATAATAATAATAATAATAAAGTTGGAAGGGACCTTGGAGGTCATCGAGTCCAACCCCCTGTTCAGGCAGGAAACCCTCAACCACAAATGTTATCAAAATTTTTCATTTTCATTTTCATTTTATTAAATTTATACCCCGCCCTTCTCCCGTAGGACTCAGGGCGGCTTACAGCCAGTTAAAAACAATTTAATACCATACAATAGAAGTTTTAAAAAATCATTAAAAATAAATATATAATCGGCCGCTACTACTAAAATTTGGCTAAAACCAATTTAAAATACCCCTAGGCCAGTCCTGCCCGCTGGAACAACCAGGTCTTAAGGGCGCGGCGGAAGGAGGGGAGATCCGGAATGACCCGGATCTCTGGGGGCAGCTCGTTCCAGAGGGTGGGTGCTCCGACAGAGANCGCACCCGGTAAAACGCCCCCCTGGCCACAGCCGCCAACTGGTCTTCCAGTGTCAGCCGTGGATCCAGGAGGACCCCCAAGTTGCGTACCCTCTCCGAGGGGGCCAAAGTTTCGCCCCCTATAGTCAGCGATGGAGTCAGCTGACCATACCTGGGAGCCGGCAACCACAGCCACTCAGTCTTGGAAGGGTTGAGCCTGATCCTTTGTTAAACAAAAAGCATCTATATTTGTAATAATAATAATAATAATAATAATAATAATAATAATAATAATAATAATAATAATAATAATAATAATAATAATAATAATAATAATAATAATAATAATAATAATAATAATAAAGTTGGAAGGGACCTTGGAGGTCATCGAGTCCAACCCCCTGTTCAGGCAGGAAACCCTCAACCACAAATGTTATCAAAAGGATCCTTTGTTAAACAAAAAGCATCTATATTTGTAATAATAATAATAATAATAATAATAATAATAATAATAATAATAATAATAATAATAATAATAATAATAATAATAATAATAATAATATAATATAATATAATAAAGTTGGAAGGGATCTTGGAGGTCATCTAGTCCAACCCCCTGCTCAGGCAGGAAACCCTATACCCTTTCAGACAAATGGCTGTCCAGTCTCTTCTTAAAGACTTCCAGTGTTGGAGCATTCACAGCTTCTGGAGGCAGGTTGTTCCACTGGTTAATTGTTCTAACTGTCAGGAAATTTCTCCTTAGTTCTAGGTTGCTTCTCTCCTTGATTAGTTCCCATCCGTTGCTTCTTGTCCTGCCTTCAGGGGCTTTGGAGAATAGCTTGACTCCCTCTTCTTTGGGGCACCCCCTGAATGTTTAAGGTCGCAGTTCAGTAAAGATGTTTAAGGTCGCAGTTCAGTCCATCCACTTTCTCCTAACTGGTTGACCCACCTTGGTCAACCCTTAGATGGACTTCCATCCCCATCACTTCCTGCCCTCAACCTCCACCCAGTTGGAGATGGCTGTCCTCACACTGAGAGTTAGGACGTTGCAGCTCAGTTGGGTTGTGATCACCAACCCGATTTGTAGTGTTGACTTTGGAGATTGTGTACCCTACTCCCTTATTAGGGAGAGGATCATCCCAATACAATCTGTAACCCGTATTATCTTCTTGATAATACATGGAGCTTTGGTCCCTACAGGTGGTCCTCGACTTACGACCACAATTGTGCCCAACGTTTCTGTTGTTAAATGAGACATTTGCCCCACTTTATGACTTTTCTTGCCACAGTTAAGTGAATCGCTGCAGCTGATGGGTTAGTAACCCGGTTGTTAAGTGAATCTGCTTCCCCATTGACTTGGCTTGTCAGAAGGTCGCCAAAGGGGATGGCATGACCTTGGAACACGGCAACGGTCATAAATATGAATCAGCTGCCAAGCATCCGAATTTTGATCACATGACCATGGGGATGCTGGAAAGGTCGTAACTGAAAAACAATCATAAGTCACGTTTTTGCTTGTTGTAACTTTGAACAGTCACTAAACGAACTGTTAACACCTACAACCATTGCAGTATTTCCATAGTCATGTGATCAAAATTCAGACGCTTGGCAACTGACTCATATTTATGACAGTCGCAGTGTCCCGGGGTCACGTCATCCCCTTTTGCGACCGTCTGACAAGCAAAGTCAATAAGGAAACCAGATTCACTTAACAATCTAGTTATTAATTTATCAGCTGCAGTGATTCAGTTAACAACCGAGGCAAGAAAAGTCATAAAATGGGGCAAAACTCACTTAACAAATGTCTCACTTAACAACAGAAATTTTGGGGCTCAATTGTAGCCGTAAATCGAGGACTACCTATATATCATTTTGTGTGAATTGGGCAGCTGTATAAATCTGTTTCGTGCATAAATAAATAAATACATGGAGGGCTATGTCAGATAAAATTCCGTTCAACAGCCAGCTTCGCCTTCAAGAATAATCCTAGTCTTGAGGGAAATCGAGAATGAGGAAAAATAATACTGCCTGTGGTAAAAAAATATTGTTTAATTAAATCAGGGCCAACCTTTTCCCTAAATCCATGAATTATTCAGTTCAATAATAATTACCAGGAAAATAAACTCCAGGAGCGATACATCACAGTTTTATAATATTATGAAAAGGAAATGCCCAGAATGACATATAATGTATTTAAAATGCTTTTATTAAAGCACTGTTACATTTATTGAAGAGAGTAATGTGACATGCATTTTTTTTCCTAAAGTGACATTTTATTACAATCCTGTATAATTTATCTGGGGGAAAACATTCAATAGGATTAGGAGCAATTTCATTTACACAATATAGCACTTTAAACTCTTACATTAGTTCAAGGTTTATTCCATTATTCAGCTATCTCTAAAAGCTATTACAGGCTGACTGTACACCAATTTTTTTCCTGCCATGAACTAAAATTATTTGAATTCTATAAAGCAATTTATTATTTTGAATGAGATCAATTCCCTGCCGGTGTGCAAATGTGCTATAATTCATAAGGGTTTTTCCCCTTATCATGCATGCTTTTCATGTCGCCCATATTTATGATGTCTGAAAACCCCCGACCAATAACTCACAAGAACCAGTCGTAATCAATTAATAGTGAAAGTCTTGACTTCTGCAAGACTTAAATTTGCGAACCGAACTGAAAGCAATATAATAATATGAAAAGGCTTCTCCGTTGAGTCAGAAACATGATTTAAACCCCACAGTTCTCTTTCTACAGATGCATGTATAAATAATAGCAATAGGTCACTTTTCGATCTGTTTACTAGGGCTTAGGTCATCGTTCATTGTGTGTCCATGTTTGACACCAGCTCTGGATACAGATCACGTTTCTTCTCTCAGGGCAAGGAGGAATTTCCAGGGATGCATAAACGATGGCCAAATGGAATTGGGGCAGCCAGTGTCAACGCTGCTCACATCGGATGTTTTTACTTTGACAACAGTTGTGGAGATGCAACCATTTTCTTCTTATGTTTTACTTTTAAAGTTAGAGTTAGATGATGCTGGGGGGAGGAATGTGCATGAGAGTTTAGCTAGACATAACAATGCTGGACCTAGTGTGTGAACCAAGGTTATTGAAATAAGAGATGATAAGAATTGGCGGGCTGGAGAACTGGAGGGAAAGCCTGCATTTCAAAATAATTGGAGAATGTGATTGATGACTGTTAATTGGAGGAGGGAATTGTGCTTTGATACTATGCGCTCAGGGGAGGGGAATCCAGTTTTTGGCTTTGATTATGTTAGTGCCGATGCTATGCTACTCAAAATAAAGATTCTTTAAGGTAAACAATGCCTCGAAGTTCTTTGAAGGGTTTCATCTGTCGGACCCATGACAGCCAACACATTTGGGAATACAAATAGTCCTTGGTTTACAATCATTCACTTAGTGACCCTTTGAAGTTACAACGGCTCTGAAAAAAGTGACTTATGACCGTTTTCCAGACCTACAAGCGTCATAGTGTCTCCATGATCACATGATCAAAATTCAGAGGCTTGGCAACTGGCATGTATCTATGACAGTTGCAGTGTTCCAGGGTCACGTGATCACCTTTTGCAACACTTCTGCAAAGCTAATGGGGAAGCCATGTACCAATTGTGTTACTCACTTAACAATTGTGTCAAGAAAGGTCGTTAAAATGAGACAAAACTAACTTAACCACTGTCTCACTTAACAACAGAAAGTTTGGGCTCAGTTGTGGCCGTATGTCAAGGACTACCCGTATCAGCATATTAGCAGGATGAACTGAATCCTTTCAACGATTCTGTTTATGCTATTTATTTCATCTCACCACAGAAATTAGGCAGAAGGTAAATTCGGTGTGGAGATTTTTATTTTATTTGTTTAAGGTTACATAGGTGGGTTACACAGCCCACACAACATTACAGGGGGGAAAAAAGATTGCAATGTTCACAAATGTTTTAAAATCAGCTCGCTGCTGAATCCTTTAGAGATCTGGAGGCAAAGCGGGTGGCAGCGGTAAAACCACTTGGTCGGGAGATGCTAGTCGGCAGAATACGCACCGGGTTTCTATAGCGTCTTCTTGGTTCCGGAAGATCAGAAAAGATTTCTGACATGCTTCACACTGGATGTTGGTGTTAAAAGAGGATATATCAGAAATTCAACTGTAACAGGCATTTGACACTATTCCTGGAACTGCCCACTCTTCCATGCCAAAAACTGACCAACATCTGGCCATCTGCATGCAGTTAGATGCCGACATTCACTATTTCTCAATGCTCTTTCTAGACTAGAGCTGATGAAATGTAGACTCTAATAATATCTGAAAGGCTACCTGCAGCTCATTTTTGCTCTCTGTAAGGGGCTCACTATGTCACTCAGGTGATATCCATTCATGTCAGCTTGAAACGTGTGACATGACTTCAACGCTTGTCAGAGGAACTCATGTCACCACCTCTGTCTATTTCTTTCTGCTCTTCCCACTAGAGCACGGGTATCAAACTCGTAACGTCACGTGATGTGTCACGACATATCGTGACTTTTTTCCCCATTGCCGGCAATGGGGCGGGCGCGGTTTCGCCATGACACACCCGGCCCGTGGGCTGGCAGTTTGACACCCCTGCACTAGATCAAACACAAGGTGCATTTTGTGGGCTTCCTCTATTAAAAAGGGCCACCTGGCAGGATCCAGGAAGTGTGTTTTTTCTGTCCATCACCTGCCCTCTGGAGCAGCAGATCCTTATCTGTGCTAGCAGTTTGTAAGGTTCTTCAAGATCTAGATGTTCTTTGGGGCAGGAGAGTCTAGTGATTAGATGAGGCCATTGTTGTAAGGTGGGTTTGTCCCCAGATCATGATTTTATCTTTATTTGTTGTTGTTCGGCTTTAATTCTGTATGTACTGCCAAGAGTCAGCATTATGAGATGAATAACTAGATACAGTAGAATGAGCTAATAAATAATTAGAAAATCAAATCAGTAACTTATTTATGTATATATTCAATTTATGTAGCCACCCATCTCAAACAAATGACCCTAGGTAGTTAACAGCAAATCAAAACAAGATTAAAAAAAAAACCATAACCAAAACAATAAATAACAAATATAACAACTGACATCAAAACAACCAACACAATAGAGCATTGTGAAAAATCTCAGTAATGACAGTGGGAGCTAATTTTGAATTTAATATTCATACAGATTGCGGTCTATATTCAGAATAAATCACACTGTACGACAATCTGGCTAATTCCTAAATAGGTGGGCCCAGGAGTGCAGCCACGTAACCCGCTGCATTTATTTATAATGTGAATCTCCTACATTTCGACTGAGTAATCTTGAAGGAAGAGTGTGTTAAGTTTTAATAAAACACGTTTGCCTATTTCAGTGATGGCGAACCTTTTAGAGACCGAGTGCCCAAACTGCAACCCCAAACCCATTTATGCATTGTCGGGTGCCGGGTGGGTGTGGCCCATTGGGTGGGCATGGCTCCGGTGATAACAGCAGACTGGGTGGGACTAAAAAGTTCAATCAATCAATTCCAACTTTGCAAGATCTTTTTTTTCCCCGCAAGAAGTTGAAATTGACTGATTGATTGAACCTTTTCTTTTTGTACACAGTGGCAGAGGCCTAAAGCGAAAAGGTTTTATAAAACCCAGCTGAAGGCCTAGGACTGGGGGGACGGCACGTGTGCCCACAGAGAGGGCTCTGAGTGCCGCCTCTGGCACCCGTGCCATAGGTTCGCCACCACTGGCCTATTTGCATGCTTCACGACACCCAGCATTCAGAATGATCCTCTCTGGACTCCAAAGGTCCTGAAATCTAGGCTGGCCAAAGAAGAGCCTGTTCAGATAAACGGGAAATCACATTTTTCAGGGCAATGTTGTTGTTGTTTAGTACAGCAACTAAACCGGACAGGTTCAGACTTAAAAGGATAGTTAGGACTGCAGAAAAAAACAGTTGTAACCAGCCTACCTTCCACTGAGGACCTGCATATTGCATGGGTCAGAAAGTGGGCTGAGAAAATATCTACAGATATCTATATCACATCCTGGACATGAATTGTTTAGCTCCCCCCCCCCTCACGATGCCACTATAGGGCACTGCATGCCAAAACAACTCGACACAAAGACAGTTTTTTCCCTTGTGCCATGACTCTGTTGAACACCTCATTCCCACAGCACTGTCTTATGTCTAAGGATATTTACCCATTGTAGTAGGGCTGTATTATTACTATTATCCTTCTCGTCTTTCTACTCCCTTCTCTTGCTGGTATCTTATGATTACAAATTTCCTGACTGTTAGAACAATTAACTAGTGGAACTGCTTGCCTCCAGAAATCGTGGGCACTCCATCACTGGAGGTTTTTAAAAAAAGACTGGACAGTCACTTGTCTGAAATAGTATAGGTTCTCCTGCTTGAGCAGGGGGCTGGACTAGAAGACCTCCAAGATCCCTTCCAGCTCTATTCCATTCTATTCTATTCTATTCTATTCTATTCTATTCTATTCTATTCTATTCTACTTTAGATTATATTACTTTGTTATTTATATGTACACTGAGAGCTTATACACTGGAGACAAAGTCCAGCTTATGCACTGGAGACAAAGTCCACTAGTGTCCAATCACACTTGCCAATAATTCTATTCTATTCTATTCTATTCTATTCTATTCTATTCTATTCTATTCTATTCTGAAAATCTGTCACTTCTATTAAATATGCTGACCTTGGAAATCTTGGAACCTCTCGTTTTCACAGCTTGAATCACCATGGGGATTTCATTGGCATTTTTAATATCCCATAATCTCACCGTCCGGTCCTATAATATGAGGAGAATTTTGTATCAATGAACAGAATTGCAATTTTTCCAGACAAGGCTTGGTCCTTGAGTTGACTGCAATACTCTGCGGTTTCCTTGGTTGCAAGGATTCTTTAGTAACCTAATAAATGAACTGGCTAAGCCCTGCCAATCGGTTTGTGTTACCTCGACATACAGTTGTCCTTCCAATGAATATACAATAAAGTAGTTGTCGAGTTACGATGATAGTTGGGTACCAGAATTTCCGTTGCTAAGCAAGGTGGATGTTAAATGAGTTGCACAACCTTTTGTCCATGGTTGTTAAGCGAAACACTGCCATTAAGTGATTCAGGTGGTGGTTAAGTAAATTTGGCTTCCCGCATTGACTTTGCTTGTCGGAATCCAGCTGGCAAGGTTGCAAACGCCAATCACGTGGTCCTGGGACCCTGCAACCTTTGTATAAATGCATGCTGGTTGCCAAGCACCCAAATTTTGATCCTGTCATCCTGGGGATGCTGCAGTGGTCATAAATGCAGGAACTTGTCGTAAATCTCTTTTTTGAGTGCCGCTGTAACTTCAAACGGTCCCCAAACAAACGGTTTAAGTCAAGGACTACTTGTATCTAATTTGGTTTTAATTGATATGTATTTTACCCCCTTTGCTTTCTAAAATTATGCTGAGTTTTGTTAATGTAAAAAAACTGTCTAGCTTCTGCATTTTGAGGCACCTCGGGAGTTTGCTTCGGAATGGAGCTGTGTCTGAGTTGATAGGTTTGCTTTTATAGAAATGGCTAGCATATATTACTATATAAAAGTAAAAAGATGACGTTGCGTGTTATTACTTTAATCTACTGCACTAAAAAGAGTTGGAAGTTAATGCTTTTCTCTCTTTTTTCCCCTTTTCCTCTACACTTTTTCCTCTTCTCATTCCCCCCCTACTTTCCCATTATTTTCATTTTTCTTTATATTTTATAAAAAATAAAATTGAAAAAAAAATATCATTGGTTTGCTTATTCCTCCGTCCCTGCAGCTTTTGAGGTAGCCCTGGGTGCCACCAGAAACAATCTGAAAACCGGAAAAAGCAAAAATTTGAAGAATAGCTCCTGCTTTCACAATCTATCTGTAGCAGCTTCTACTGACTGGTGTTAATTATTTTTACTTCCTCCATTTTTTTGTTTTTGTTTTTGTGGATTTGTTTATTTTGGTTCGATAAAGAGTTTTGAGAATTTTCTGGTGAGATCATTTGGCAAGGCTGATTCATCATCGGAGAGATAATGCCCTAATGTGAACGTTGAAACATTTCAGTGCATTCTCTGACAACTTTTGATAATACCTTTGAGGAGGAAACAACAAGCCTCTTGTCCTTGCTGATGGCCACATCTGTCACCCAATCAGCATGACCCTGCAGAAACATAATTTATCCGCGGTAAGACATAAAGCACATTCTTAGCTAGATTTTTAGCTATGCTCCTAAGGCTACGGAGAAAAAAAGTAACATCCAAGGTAATCTGGAGAAGCAGGCTGAAGATTACCCTGGTGGTGGCTCTCATTTCTGTTTCATTCCAATACTCTGAAGAGCCTTTTCCATTGTGGAAGCATATGCAATTCATTGACAACTACTTCTGTCACTGATATAATTTATATTTAAAAAAAACTTTAGATTAGTGGGATAATAGATGGAAAGACGAAGCGTTGCCCAGAACAAAATTCTCACGGATGGTTCAGTTAATTTCCCTGATCACTGCAGAAGGTTGGGCTAGATCACTGTTTCTCAACTTTGGCAGCCTGAAGATGTGTGGACTTCAACTCCCAGAATTCCCCAGCCAGTTGTGGGGAATGCTGGCTGGGGAATTCTGGGAGTTGAAGTCCACATATATTCAGGCTGCCAATTTTGAGACATGCTGGACTAGACAAAGCTTGTAGCTGTTTTATACCTCCAAGTGAGTCTTGATTCCTGACGACTGCTTGCAATTTTCTTGGCAACATTTTCAGAAGAGGTTTGCCATTGCCTCCTTCCTAGGGCTGAGAGGGAGTGACTGGCCCAACGTCACCTAGCTGGCTTTGTGCCTAAAGCAGCACTAGAATACACTCTCCTAGTTTCTAGCATGGTGCTCTTAACTAGTATTTCAAACTGGCCCTTCATGATGCTTCTTGTTTACTTCCTGTTCCAAAATCCTTACGATGTTCTGTAAGAGTTTCTGCTTTATTCAAAGTAAATATAGCGTCTCCCTTTCCAAGCACTCATTTTGATTTTGTTATGATTATTTTTATTTATTTGTACATTTAGGGCTTCACATATGACTTTAACAGCCCAAAAAATGGATGGGTACGAAATCTTATAGTCTTTCATAGTTTACAGTCTTATAGACAATATATATATTATTCTGCCATCTATTATACCTTTCTAATGTATAGCAGCAATGCCTCCTTTTATTAAGTTCTCATCTACCGTAGTGCCAGTAAAATGAATATAATCATTTGAGAATTTCAGTTGTTCCAGTCTGGTTTATACAAACATTCTGGTTTCTTTTGAGTTTAACAGATTCCAATCTCAAGAGTGTCACGGGCTATGGCTGAAATAATTACAACGGTTGATCATGAATCACCCAAAGAATAATGTTTCAGTTGCTTAGCAACCACAATTCAATTGCTATTTTGCTTTCACAAATGACTGAACAGGGGCTGGTGCTAAGAACATGGCAAAGGTGGGACGCTTCTGAAGCATGCTGAGCAACTATGAATGCTGAGCAAAAGAGGTGATGGAAAAAGTAACAAATAGAATAGAATAGAATAGAATAGAATAGAATAGAATAGAATAGAATAGAATAGAATATGAAAATGGGAATAGAATAGAATAGAATAGAATAGAATAGAATAGAATATGAAAATGGGAAGAATAGAATAGAGTAGAGTAGAGTAGAGTAGAGTAGAGTAGAGTAGAGTAGAGTAGAGTAGAGTAGAGTAGAGTAGAATAGAATATGAAAATGGGAATAGAATAGAATAGAATATGAAAATGGGGATAATAGAATAGAGTAGAGTAGAGTAGAGTAGAGTAGAGTAGAGTAGAGTAGAGTAGAGTAGAGTAGAGTAGAATATGAAAATGGGAATAGAATAGAACAGAACAGAGTAGAGTAGAGTAGAGTAGAGTAGAATAGGAATAGAATAGAATAGAACAGAACAGAACAGAATAGAATAGAAAACTTTATTGTCAGTTTAAATGTACACTAATCAGCATACATTAAAATGAGATTTCATTGCATACAGCTCTCAAAGGGTAACCACCTCCAATATACACTGCATAAACATGACAAAAAAATTGCCTATACACACACACACACACACACATGATATATATTTCAACCTATATTGTCATTGGGACATTCAAATAATCTCTGTTAAGGAGGCATCCAACATATATTTTACCATATAAAAACAGAAGAACAGAGCTGGAAGGGACCTTGGAGGTCCTCTAGTTCAACCCCTTGCACAAGCAAGAGACCCTATATCATTCTGGACCAATGGCTGTCCAATCTCTTCTTTAAAATCTGAGTTCAGGTAGTCCTTGACTTACAACCCTTCGTTTAGTGACGGTAAAAAGTGACTTAGGACCAGTTTTCAGGCTGAAAGCCATTGTAGCATCCTCAGGGTCACGTGATCAAAATTCGGGCGCTTGGCAACTGGCAGGTATGGATGACAGTTGCACTTTTCCAGGGTCATGTGATCCCCCTTTGTAACCGTCCCAGCCAGCTTCTCACAACCAAAATCAACGGGGGACGCCAGAGTGGTTTAACAACTGCACAATTCACTTAATAATTGGAGTGATTCGTTGAACAACTGGGGCGAGAAAGGTTGTAAAATGGAGCAAGTCTTGCTCAGCAATGGAAATTTTGGGGTTGATTGTGGTCGTATGTTGGAGTACCACCTGTACTGAAGCCATTTGAATCTCTTTTTATAATAATAATAATAATAATGATAATAATGATGATGATGATGATGATGATGATGATGATGATGATGATGATGATGATGATGATGATAATGATAAAGTTGGAAGGGACCTTGGAGGTCATCTAGTCCAACCCCCCTGCTCAGGCAGGTAACCCTATACCATTTCGGACAAATGGCTGTCCAGTTTCTTCTTAAAAATTTCCAGTGTTGGAGCATTCACCGCTTCTGGAGGCAGGTTGTTCCACTGGTTAATTGTTCTAACTATCAGGAAGTTTCTCCTTAGTTCTAGGTTGCTTCTCTCCTTGATCAGTTTCCATCCGTTGCTTCTTGTCCTGCCTCCAGGCGCGTTGGAAAATAGCTGGACTCCCTCTTCTTTATGGCAACCCCTGAGATATCGGAACACTGCTATCATGTCCCCCCTCGTCCTTCTCTTCATTAAACTAGACATACCCAATTCCTGCTCCTTATATGTTTTAGCCTCCAGTCCCCTAATCTTTTTTGCTCTTCTCTGTACTCTTTCTAGAGTCTCAAAGTCTTTTTTACATCTTGGTGACCAAAACTGGATGCAGTATTCCAAGTGTGGCCTTACCAAGGCATTGTAAAGTGGTATTAATACTTCAAGTGATCTTGATTCTATCCCTCTGTTAATCAGCGTAGTACTGTGTTGGCTTTTTTGGCAGCTGCAGCACACTGCTGGCTCATATTTAAATGATTGTCCACTAAAACTCCGATAAAATAAAAATAAAATAAAATAAACGCTGTTTCAGTACCTTTAAGGATATCTTTTTGTATGCTTCTTCTATGTCCCATACGCTGATGGTTTTGTCATAACCTCCAGATACCACACACGAGGCTGAAGCAGAACACAATAATGCGACATGTGATGGCCTTCTATTGTTATTGTTAAAGAGCCAAAGCTGTCCTGCAAAAACTCTGAAATATAAGTCAGATGGTGCATTAAGGATATTAGTCACCTTTCAACATATTTTCTGAGGCCCCCCCCACCAAAAGAAAATGAATGCTTTTAAAGCAAGCAGAAATTCTGAGCTTGTCTAAATATTTTGGGAGGAAAAACAAAACAAAACCCTGAACACTGTCAACATTAAATATTATGGGACTGGCACGTGAATAAACTTTCATATGATAAACTGTAGTAATAATAATAACTTAGCACACAATAGAAATAAAGGAATAGGAACTGAGTTGGAATATATATGAAATGCAAAGTAGATACAAATGTCTATCTTAAATAGGAAAACATTCAGATTTTGGTGGAACAACACTTCATCCACTACCAGCTAGTGATATAAATGAATAGCTTTAGGTCACAAGAAGTCTGATTGATTGATTGACTGACTGACTGACTGATTTCTATGCCACTAAATCAGTGTCGATTCCTAGTAACCACATAAAATAGATTTACTCCAGAATGATCTATCTCCAACCTGCTCCCTCAGGTCTTTCAACCTATCTCCACTGTGATCAATTAGTCCACTTAGTTGCTGGTTTTCCTCTTTCTTTCCATCTTTCTCAGAGAACTTAATGTCTTTACATAATGTGTGCAAAGTATGATAATTTGGTCTGGTCGTTTGTGTGAGAACTCTGGATGCATTTGTTAGATGATTCA
>NW_015387568.1:167250-175480 GCF_001527695.2 Protobothrops mucrosquamatus
GAGAGAGAGAGAGAGAGAGAGAGAGAGAGAGAGAGAGAGAGAGAGAGAGAGAGAGAGAGAGAGAGAGAGAGAGAGAGAGAATCATAATAGCTTTTATTCAGATTATTATATATGCTGCTAAGAAATATTGCCTGGAGATAATCACTGGCAATGGAGGTCAGTTCAAAGGTATTTTTATAAGCCAGAAGATGGAGAAAGTATTGACCTAAATGGGGGGGGGGAGAGAGAAACAGATGTCTTCATAAAAATCCTTCTGTGAAGATACTTTATTCCACTTTATTTCCACAAGAGACTTGAGAGGTAGATCAAATGACTATCTCGTGATTTGAGCACAATTTTTCCCACTCTATACTTTTTGGTTGGACAATATTTTATTCCCGGGGCCAGAAGGAAACAGTACATCATAATAACTGTATCAATTATAGAGTGTTTTATAAGGCTAATTAAAGGGCAAGGCAAATTCAATTTAGTTCAAATTATAGGAGCAGTAATTTAATCGCTTCGGAGAAAGCTGTTTAAACGTGAATCGGGGAGACCACCTGAAATAAGCTTCTCTCTCTATGGATGCTAAGAACATTCATCCTGCGTAACTCACCGTCTTTGCTAACATCACAGCAGCCAACAATGCCAATATGACCTTGTTCCAAAGTAATAGGCCCATGAGACCGGAATTCTCCTGTACGGACATCCCACAACTTGATATTTTCGTCCCACCCTGCTGTGCACAGATAATGACCGTCCAAGGAGAAGCAGCAATCCGCAATGGCGTTGTTGTGTGCCCTGAAAGAAACGTGACATTTCGCATGAACAGGCTGAGATGTGGTTATCTAAAGGACAAGAGGGCCATCGGTGTGTAATTGCAGAGAAGATTAATGAACCAATTAATGATCTGCTGAGTTCTTCTTTTTTGGGTAACAGCCACCTTTAGAATAAAGTGGACAACAGGCCAATGTTGCATTATCCAGGGCCAGTTTCGAATTTTATGGAAGCCAGTCAACTGGCAAGTAGATAATCGTTGCCAATATATAATATACTATATTAGTTAAATCCAACAAATTCATAATAAAATCGTACTACGGTGGTTTCTTACTTTTCAATGGTGACTGTGGTAGCCCTTGCAATGATATCCCAGAATTTGATAGACATGTCAGATGACACCGTAGCTATTCTCTGGTTGACAGGATCAAACCGGCAGCTTTGAATTGTACTTCTGTGATAATCTGAAAGGAAGAATCTGCAAGTATCAATTATTTTGGCTTCCAACCACCAAAAGGTTGCCCCTCCCATCCTACAGATACTGCAGTGACCAAAGTCTGGGCCATTATAACAGAGTTGGAAGGGACCCTGGAGGTCTTCTAGTCCAACCCCCTGCTCCATCAGGAGACCCTATACCATTTCACAAAAGTGGTTTGTCCAATCTCTTCTTAAAATCCTCCAGTGTTGGAGCACCCACAACTTCTGGAGGTAAGTTGTTTCACTGATTAATTATTCTCACTACCAGAAAATTTCTCCTTAGTTCTAGGTTGCTCCTCTCCTTGATTGGTTTCCATCCGTTGCTTTTTATCCTGCCCTCTTGACCGCCCCCTTCTATGTAGCAGCCCCTCAAATATTGGAACACTGCTATCATGTCAGTTCTAGTACTTCTTCTCACTAGACTAGACATACCCAATTCACACAACCATTCTTCCACAACCTCAGGTTATATTTCATCCTAGTGGTGTTTATGGGATTGAGGGCCAAAATCTTCAAGATGATGGACCGAGAGTTGAATGTAAACAAACTCCTGCTCGTTCTGAGCATGTCATCTTGCCAATGAAGACCCCACTCCACCCGAACGTGGGATGCTACTGACTTCACCTTTTACCAGAAGGAAAAGGACATCAACCAAAAGTTCAGAAGCTCTACCTCTGATGAAAGCCACCTGTTCGCCATCTTCAACATTGCAGACGAATAACGCGTTCTCCAAATCGGAGCCAGAGCCGACGTATTTGCCATCATGAGAAATATGGCATGTAGTTATCAAGCCATCCTGCCCCAGAGACCACTGCAGAAAGGAGGGGGGAAAAGCCACCGAATATCTTTTATAACGAAGGATATCCAGGGCTCATTGTTTTAAAACATTGATCCGGTTGCAACTATTTTCTTTAATTAGTTGATACTAAGCATCTTCCCAGGAGGGTTTAACTAACGATATGAATAGCAAGTAATCCGTCTTGCTGGTTTCAGTGCAATTAACCTCATTAGCTTTAGCAGCGTGAGCCATATGATGTTCCAGAAAATTAATTAATTATCATCAGATTATTATGAATTCCACTTAGGGTCAAACAAAGTAAGACATTGGAGAAGAACTAAGGAGCCTCCCTTTTTTTTTTTTTTACTCCCTTGTGTTGCAGTAAAAGCAGACTGCAGAGCAGATTAATTCGCTGGCAGTACATGTAGTCCTCGACTTACGATCACAATTGCGCCCCAAATTTCTGTTGTTAAGTGAGACATTTGCCCCATTTTACGACCTTTCTTGACACCATTGTTAAGTGAATCACTGCAGTTGATAAGTTAGTAACTTGGTTCTTAAGTGAATCTGGCTTCCTCATTGACTTGGCTTGTCAGCGTGACCTTGGGACACTGCAACCGTCATAAGTGTGAGTCAGTTGCCAAGCGTCTGAATTTTGATCACATGACCCTGGGGATGCTGCAAAGGTTGTAACTGTGAAAAATGCTCATAAGTCACTTTTTTCAGTGTTGTTACTTCGAACAGTCACTAAATGAATTGTTGTAAAGTCCATCTCTATTTAGGTTTTCTCCTCGGTGGACTTTGCAGGATACCCCATCAAAGGTCTCTCCCATTTTTGGCTCCTCAAGAGGGTCTACAAGGGAAAGGGATCAAAAAATTAAGGTGGTGGCCAATATTGCGTTTCAATTGTGCGATATTGGCTGTCATCTTGGGTTTTTTTAAAAAAACAGGGGGACATCCCTGTGCTTGTAATTTCGATACAAATATCCCCCCAAAATATCATCTGCTATCTTTTATTGCTTCCCCCCTTTAATTGCTTGAATCTGACTGAGGATTTATTTTTATGGCAGAGGGTCTCTGTGTAGCTTTTGGGGACTGTGTCATGGTTCCGACAGACGAAACTCTTCAAAGAACTTCGAGGCATTGTTTACCTTAAAGAATCTTTATTTGAGAAGCATAGCATCGGCACTAACACAGTCGAAGCCAAAAACTGGATTCCCCTCCCCTGAGCACATACTATGAAAGCACAATTCCCTCCTCCAATTAACCGTCATAAATCACATTCTCCAATTAGTTTGAAATGCAGGCTTTCCCTCCAGGCCTCAAGCCCGCCAATTCTTATCATCTCTTATTTCAATAACCTTGGTTCACACACTAGGTCCAGCATTGTTATGTCTAGCTAAACTCTCATGCACATTCCTCCCCCCCCCCAGCATCATCTAACTCTAGCTCTAACTCTAAGAGTAAAACATAAGAAGAAAATAGTTGCATCTCCAACTGTTGTCAAAGCAAAAACATCCGATGTTAGCAGCGTTGACAGATTTTTCTGACCTCAAGTGAAGACTTGGTTTCATTTAACAAATCTTCCGATGCTCTCTGCTATTTATTCCTGCTCTCCTTTTCTTTCGGCCTCCCTGTGACGGCGTTTTCGTAAGCGATATGGTTTAAATTGATTCGAATTATGAATTTATTTTCAGTAGGGTAAGTAAATCACCCTTGGCATCGCTTTGAAGGGCGGACTGGAAAAGCACAATAAAAATTACCTCATAAAGTCTTTAAAGAAAAGTCAGTCTGCGAAAAATGGATTTGGAAAATGTGCTGAGTGGGAAATGGTTTTTTTCCCCACCAATTCTTTTTCCTGCAATGGTCCTTAGACTGGCCTGAGATGTGAGCTCAGATACACTAAAACAGTTGCAATATTATATACGGGAGTCTTTGACCTACGATCACAACTGATCTCAACATTTCTGCTGCTAAGCGAAACGTTTGTTAAGTGAGCTTTGCCCCATTTTACAACGTTTCTTGCCACCGTTGTTAAGTCAGCCATGGCAGTGGTTAAGCTAGTAACATGGTTGTTAAGTCATGGTTGACTTTGCTTGTCAGAAGGTCACAAAAGGGCATTGTGTGACCCCGGGGACGCTGCGACCAACATAAATACAAGTCAGTTGCCAAGCGTCTGAATTTTGATCATGTGATCATGGGGATGCAACAATGATTGTAAGTGTGAAAAACGGTCATAAGTCACCTTTTGCAGTGCCATTGTAACTTTGAACGGTCACTAAACAAGCTGTTGTAAGTCTAGGACTGCCTGTATACATACAGCATATCTTGCCATTCAGATACGAAACCGCTCACTGCTGATGTAACCATGTAGACTGCGTCAAAAGCTAATTTCATTCAATTTAAGAAAGATATTCCAGCTTTGCTGTATTTGCTGGTTGGCCAGTGGCCAAGATAAATATTCTCATCCATCCCTTTCTCCATCTACCAGGAATTCAGGTAAATGTTGGTAGGTATAAACATTTGGTTAAACAGAAATCTAGTTTTAAGTTCTTCAGTTGGTTTTTGAAAACAGCATAGAATAAAATCAATACATACCAGCATTTTTCCTGTTTCAGTATCCCAGGCCTTTAGGGTTTTATCATACGATGCTGTTATTAACCTAAAAATTAAACAGATTGACAGGATGGAATTGAACCTGATCTCTCTTTTGAAGAAATTAAATATAAAAGGAAAGAAGGAAGGGAGGGAGGGAGAGAGGGAGAGAAGAAGGAAGGAAGGAAGGAAGGAAGGAAGGAAGGAAGGAAGGAAGGAAGGAAGGAAGGAAGGAAGGAAGGAAGGAAGGAAGGTCACATGGCTTTTGAGCATTTTACTAAAATCTTACAACACGTCCAACCGGCGCTTGGCACAAGCATTGGCAAATAAATGCAGCACAAAACAAGTCCTGATTAAGCTCTCCAAAGGTCATGATCCAGAGAATTCCTTTACTGTCTTTTCTGAGCCAGACTGAGAAACTTTAGCATCTTGGCAATATTTCCCTTTAAGGGAAGGTATAAGCTATGCAAAAACTGTCTATTAAAATTAAATTTTCCTGCTTGGAAATTCCCTGGTCTTTTCCAATTGTCCTAACCAAGACCCTATCACAAGGTTCCATTCAGTTGAATATCTAATAATAATATACACTTAAAGCTCATGCATAAGATACAATACGATAATTACCTTCGGTTATCAGGAGTCAGGCAACATTCTGAAACTGGTCCAGTATGTTGATCCTTAAAGGTGTGGATGCAAATAGAACAGGCAATATCCTTCAATAAAGACAAGGTTGATTACCAAATTGCACACTGGGAGTGAACAAAGACTGCCATTTAATTCTAATTAATAGCACATCCGGTATATCAAAATAGGGTTTCTTAAAATTTCCAGCTGATCACTAGAATTGGACTCGCCCAACAGAAGAGGGAGAAGGCAGGTACAGTATAAAGCTATAACAATACCTGGTTTAGGTTTGAGTGCTGTAATTAAGTTCTTCAATTATATATTCACAGTTTTTTTTTATAATTTAGAGACATTATAAAACTCTGGCAAGGATTTTCAGTCATGAAAAAATGTAGCCTTTGTTTACCTGTATTAAATTACATTTTAGACTTGAGAGCCGTGAGATCATGCAGTTGTGTTTGCATGCACTTCAAATAAACTTACCCAAAGTTTCACTGTGGTATCAAAAGAGCCTGAAATAATTTTGGTATCGTCGAAACAAAAATGACAGGAAGTCACAGCATCGGTATGGCCTTTTAAAATTTTGAAATGAATCTGTGAATAAACCAAGATAGCTCATTTTTATCTTGTAATTCTTTCTGGAGGAAGCACTAGCTACAAAAGGATAACACAGACCAAAATAAGCTAGTGAGATGTACTTTTTGTTCTGAAAACTCCTATCTCACACAGGGGTCAAAGCAGCTCAGATGAGTGCTGAACATTAGATTGCAATTACATTTTAAAGCTGGGGTTATATTTGAGATTAAGGCATGATATATGTTTGTTCTCTTTTGGCTTACTACAACTTACTACAGAGAAGAGCAACAAAGATGATTAGAGGTCTGGAGGCTAAAACATACAAGGAACGGTTGCTGGAATTGGGTATGTCTAGTTTAATGAAGAGAAGGACGAGGGGTGACATGATAGCAGTCTTCCAATATCTCAGGGGCTTCCCCAAAGAAGAGGGAGTCAAGCTATTCTCCAAAGCACCTGAAGGCAGGACAAGAAGCAACAGATGGAAACTAACCAAAGAGAGAAGCAACCTAGAACTAAGGAGAAACTTCCTGACAGTGAGAACAATTAACCAATGGAACAACCTGCTTCCAGAAGCGGTGAATGCTCCAACACTGGAAGTTTTTAAGAAGAGACTGGACAGCCATTTGTCTGAAATGATATAGGGTTTCCTGCCTGAGCAGGGGTTGGACTAGATGACCTCCAAGGTCCCTTCCAACTTTGTTGTTGTTGTTGTTGTTGTTATTATTATTATTATTATTATTATTATTAACCCAGCCTAAATCTCTATATTAGCCCATTCTGCCTTGTAGCAAAGTTGCTGGCTGGAGAAAAGGGCTGTACTTATGAGTTGGGTGGCTCTCTCTTTTTTGTTTGCTAAACAATAAATAAATTTTGATCGAGCATTGGAACCGTTATGCCTTTTACCCAATATTTATGATGAAGGAAGAGTTCTGATGATGAAAACATCCATTAAGGAGACAGGCTGATGTTATTATTACCCACATTGATTTTTAACCAAATTGGAAGTAGCATGCCAGCCATCCTGGTCCAATCCTGGTGCTTCCTTAAGGGGGCGTGGCGATTCTCCTGGTCTGTGTCCCACCCCTTTCAATGTGGCTGTCTCTGCAGGATTGTTGTTGGAGAAAGGAAAAGATTAGGTCGGGAGGACCATAGTTAAGAGGAGAAAGGTTCTTCTCCAAGAGGGCCACCACAAGGAGGGGCCTTACTATGAAAAGTAAGACTCCACTTCCTCGCAACTCATCCAGCCAACTCAAACTGGGGGGGGGGGGAATAGGGAGCAAAATGATCCGTAAAATTAGTGCCCCAATAACTCACTCCAAATAGAATTAACCCGGTTATGTTTTATGGTTTTCATGGTTTTCCTGCTTTTATTGTTTTGAATTCTTTATTATTATTATTATTATTATTATTATTATTATTATTATTATTATTATTATTATTAGGATCATCGCACAGTCAGCCAGATGTTCAGACTGGATTTGGCATTTTGTCTACCTATCGAGTTATTATTATTATTATTATTATTATTATTATTATTATTATTATTATTATTATTATTATTTGGATCATCGCACAGTCAGCCAGATGTTCAGACTGGATTTGGCATTTTGTCTACCTATCGAGTTATTATTATTATTATTATTATTATTATTATTATTATTATTATTATTATTATTATTATTATTATTATTATTATTTGTTCTGTTGCTCTTTTTAAACTTTGCTTGCCACACAGAGCCAGGTATAAAGAACCCCCATCCAAAGAAATAACGAAATAAACCCTACTTTTACTGAGATCTCTAATCTCCTGGCCTTCTCCAACCTACTGCCCTCCAGATGCAGGGCATTACAGCCACTCTCTCCAGTCCGTAGGAAGCAGGAGGTTGGGGTGATGGGGGCTGTAGTCCCAACTTCCACCACAGCTGCAGGGCTCTAGGTTGGAGGAGGGGGTTTCCCTTGGAGCCCTACACGCAGATATTGCCCACCCCGGAGGAAAGAAAGACCCCCCCTCCCCATCTCCACCTCTCCTTTCCTGCTTGTGGGGATTCCGCACCTTGGCCAATTTCTCCTGGTCCCCTTCCCAGGCCTTCTCCTCGGGGCCCCTGGTGTCCAGGGGGTCCTCACTGGGTGACTGCAGAGGCATCTCCGAGCAGAGAGGAAGGACTTCCTTTCCTTTCCCTTTCCTCTTCCCTTTCCCCTTTCCCTTTCCTTTCTTTTTTCCTCTACCCCTTTCCTTTCCCTTTCTTCCCCTTCCTTTCCCCCTTTCCTTCTCTTTCCTTTCCTTTCCTTCCTCTACCCTTTTCCTTTCCCTTTCCCTTCTTTCCCCTTCCCCTTCCCTTCCCTTTCCTCTACCCCTCTCCTTTCCCTTTCCCTTCTTTCCCCTTCCCCTTCCCTCCCCTTTCCTCTACCCCTCTCCTTTCCCTT
>NW_015387568.1:176612-179146 GCF_001527695.2 Protobothrops mucrosquamatus
TACTACTACTACTACTACTACTACTACTACTACTTGTCAAGCGAGTCCTGGCAATTTTTCACCACCTTTTCCCCCTCGGTGCTTGAGTGAATTGTTGCTACCCTTGTTAGATGAATCATATAGTTCTTCAGCAAATTGTTATAAATACATGCCACTTGTCCAGCACCTGAATTTTGATCATGGGACCATGGGGGTGGTGTGACAGTTTTAACTGCGAGGACCGATTGCCACTTTTTTCAGCGCAATTGTAAATAATCACTAAGCGAAGGGCTGTAACAACATCCCATGTTTTGCCGTGTGCTTTGCGTGCGGGGTGAATATCACACTGGACATATGACCGTGGAAAGATTTTCTTTAGGCTCAGTGGCCTAATGAAACAGAATAGCACCATTCCCTAAAACCGGCTACGACTAGAGCAAGGGTCTTCAAACTTGGCAACTTCAAGACTTGTGGACTTCAACTCCCAGAATTCCTCAGCCAGAAGTCCACAAGTTACAGGTAGTCCTCAACTTACAACAGTTTCACTTAGGGACCGTTCCAAGTTACAACAGCATTGAAAAGTGCCTTATGATGGTTTTTCACACTTACGACCTTTGCAGTCACATGATCAAAATTCAGCCACTTGGCAACTGACTCCTACTTATGACGGTTGCAGTGTCCTGGGGTCATGGGATCCCCTTCTGTGACTTTCTGACAAGCAAAGTTCAATGGGGAAGCCAGATTCACTTAACAACCGTGTTAGTAACTTAACAACTGGAGAGATTTGCTTAACAACTGTGGCAAGAAAAGTCGTAAAATGGAGCAAAATTCGTTTAATAACTGTCTTGCTTGGGAAGAGAAATGTTGGGCTCAACTGAGGTCGTAAGTTGAAGACTACTGTGAAAAAAGCCGCAAAGGATAAATTGAGGGTGAAGCTTTGAGAGAAGAAAAAAATAATCATCAGAGGCTTCCTTGGGCAACGAGTGGAACCCCAGAACTGGGTCAGTGAACACAAATGGCAGATGGTATTTCAAAGGGCCCCCAAAGACTGGCTCTTCGCCCAGGCCTTTGGCAAGGAGGATTAATGCCCTCTTTTCTTCTTTGTTCCCAACATAGTTTGTTTTCTCGGACATCTTTGTTTTGCGTTGTTTTTGTCTTCCCATCCTGCCAGGACCAGATCTGGGAATTATGTGGGAGACTTTAGGGCAAGATGCTCCTAAACCTGGAGCTGACTTGAGTTTTCACAGAGTGTATTAAGAACACTTTGCCACATTGGCTGTTCAAAGAGAGTGTGGTTGTATCGCTGTTGGATTTTTGGGGGCATCTGTGTTTGCCCAAAACGCACAGTGTCACTCAAGCTGTTTTAGGAGTCAATGTGTTTTGTGTTGTCTTGTTTGGTACTTCTAATTTTCTTGGGCATTCAATGGGTGAATATTTCTGCCGGGACCTTCAGCTCATCAAAGCAGCTGTGCACCCCAACCAACAGCCACTCACATCTGTCAGATCAGAATGGGTCAAGTTGGCACAGCCAGCTAGCCACAGTCAAATCGCTAGGGCCAGCTTGTTGTGGGACAACTCAGCACAGCCAAGAAGAGTTTGGTCCCTCCAACACATTCTTAAAAGGGTCCTTCTCACCTCTGTGCTTAAGATCTCTCCACAAAACATTGGACAGCGCTGGGTGGGAAATCGATAAATTTAGTTTATTTAAATTTCCTCATGCTTTTATCATTAAAATGCAGCAGTCGTCCTTCGCAGGACAGAATCTTTTGCACTCCGCAGAACTTTGGTTTTCCTTTTTTTTTTAAACTTTGAAATTAAAAGAAATAAACAAATCCCAAATAAACGGTGTATATTTACACGACATTAACAAGGCTTTATATGGATGATCTGCCATCACAGAGGAGATCTGTTTTGAATCCAGAAATGCAATCCAAACTACCGCTTTATAAGTGGACAATTCTTCAGCCTGAAATTAACAGAGAAATAAAGAGAAGAAATAGATTTTAATAAATAAAATAATTTAAATTTAAAAAATCCAAACTGGATGCCAAACGACAATCTTTCTGTCAATTGTTAAAAGGCATTTAAATCCTAAAAGTAAATCTTCAGACACTGATTTTTAAACGAGCAATTTAAAAATGTCAGTTATGCTTACATATTGACAGTGTATTTATCTATTTATTAGATTTATTTGCTGCTCAACTTGCTTCTCTAAATAACGAAAACGCCTATAGCACTCTTCTTTCAACTGATTATCTTTCCAAGTTTGCTGGAAAGTTTAGACACCATCAACTGATTTGATTATTATTCAAAGAATGAAAAAAAAGTGTCTCATTAAAACCAAATGGCCAACATGTAGGTTAAGGTTAAGGTTAATTTAATTTGTATACCGCCCTTCTCCCGTAGGACTCAGGGCGGTTCACAGCATATTAAAAACACAAATACAATATACAGGATACAAAAAAAATCATACAAAAATACACAAAATAACCCCACTAAAACCTAATTAAAAGCCAAATATTGATTGCTGTGTTCCCATTAAAATTACTTTTTAA
>NW_015387568.1:180099-190776 GCF_001527695.2 Protobothrops mucrosquamatus
GGGTCCAGATAGACTGTTTCATCCAGATGCCGAGGGAATTGCCGTGCAACCACACTCTCAACAACCTTCGCCGCAAAGCGAAGGTTGGAGACTGGGCGATAACTTGCCAACTCATCTGGGTCCAGGGACGGCTTCTTGAGGAGGGGCCTCACAACGGCCTCTTTAAGGGCCGCCGGAAAGACACCCTCCTGCAAAGAAGAGATCATATAATTCACAGGAGGAAAAAAAATCATCTAACAATAATGTCAAACCATTTTACTCTCTTAAATAATTTTTTTAGGCTGCCACTTTATATGCAATTAATTCAGAATAATCCCACCAAGAAAATGAAATAATTAAATTAAGTAGATTTGACACCGTTAGGGTAATCTTGGAACATAATATCATGTATAAAAAAATCCATCTCCCTGCTCTGATCAATTTCAAGCAAGTTTCAAGTATCTGTAGCTTGTCTTCAGACTGGAAGAAAAGATTGACATCTTCTTGGCAATACTGTATCTCCCAGTTCTTTAAATTACCTTCCTATATTAATGGGAGTTGAATCAGCAGTGTACTGACAATCCCATAATGTTCTACCTTGGGGACAGTACGATCTCCAATAGGGAACCAAAAAAATCCCTTAAGATGGCAATCACGGCAGCATTATTTAATTTTTACACCGTGCACGTGACCTGACTCTTTATAAATCCTTCACTTGCACTGCTGTGCCCTCCACTTTTTAAATCACTCCAGCCGATGCTACTGAGTTTTAAGATAAATAAAAAAGTTGATTATTGAGTATGGACCAGGTTTTCTGGAGACCTTGACCCCCATGGCTCTGTCTTGGATAAGCATCCATGTGGCAAGACATTAGAGTCACACGTTGTATTAAACAATAATGTGAGGATTGGGTTAGGCTTCAGTATGATGTGTAAAGCCAGATGCACCCAATTTTGAATTAGAATTTCCAGGTATGAGAACAAAAAACATTTGTCATTTTTGGTACAAAGCAGCATTAGGGAACTCGATTCCTTTAAACCTACTTTTCCTAAATGTTGGCGAACTGGAGAGAGAGACGACAGACCAGTGTTTCTTCAACCATGGCCCCTTGAAGATATGTAGACTTCAACTCCCAGAATTCTGGGAATTGACGTCCACAAAAGTTGAAGTGGCCAAGGTTGAGAAACATTGGGTTAGATCAGGGGTAGGCAACCTTGGCTCTTTTATGACTCGTGGACTTCAACTCCCAGAATTCCTGAGCCAGCATGGCTCAGCTTGGAAACCTCTCCCTTTTCCCTCAATGTGGCTGGCTCAGGAATTCTGGGAGTTGAAGTCCACGAGTCATAAAGCGGCCTAGGCCTAGGCCAGAGGTAGACAACCTTGGCTCTTTTATGACTCGTGGACTTCAACTCCCAGAATTCCTGAGCCAGCATGGCTCAGCTTGGAAACCTCTCCCTTTCCCCTCAGCATGGCTGGCTCAGGAATTCTGGGAGTTGAAGTCCACGAGTCATAAAAGAGCCAAGGTTGCCTACCCCTGGGTTAGATCTTGTGACTTCAGAATCCAGTCAACCATTCAGAAGATTAGAAAAAGCAATGTAGAAACAATAGGCACTTTTTCTTTCATGCAAATGTTTCCTTCCTTTAAAAACAAAGAAAAATGTCCATCTGCATACAATAAAAACATTGACTTTCTTTGCCTACTTACCTTCTTAAAAGTTCCCGGGGTGGTATATCCGCCTTTTCTTCCTCGCTGCTGCTGTCTTTGCTCTCTGTTGTGTCTGAGCTGCTGTTCTTATCAGATTTCTTGTTCTTATGCTTTCCCTTGTGCTTGGATTTCTTGTGCTTCTTTTTCTGCAAAAAAGAAAAACAGAAGGACAAAGTTGGAAGGGACCTTGGAGGTCTTCTATTCCAACCCCTGCTCAAGCAGGAGACTCTGTGTAATTTCAGACAAATGGCTGCCCAATTTCTTCTTAAAAACCTCCGTTGAGGCAGCTCCCATAACTTCTGAAGGCAAGTCATTCATTCCACTGATTAACTGTCAGGAAGTTTCTCCTGTGTGCTAGGTTGCTTCTCTTCTGGATTGGTTTCCATCCGTTGCTTCTTGTCCTACCTTCAGGTGCTTTGGAGAACAGCTTGACTACCTCTTCTTTGGGGCAACCCCTGAGATATTGGAAGACTGCTATCATGTCACCCTTAGTTCCTCTTTTCATTCAACTTTGTTGTTGTTGTTAGTGGCGAAGTTGTGTCCGATCCATTGCGACCCCATGGACAACGTTCCCTCAGGCCTTCCTGTCCTCTACCGTCTTCTGGAGTCCATTTAAGCTCACGCCTGCTGCTTCAGTGACTCCATCCAGCCACCTCATTCTCTGTCGTCCCCTTCTTCTCTTGCCTTCAATCTTTCCCAGCATCAGGCTCTTCTCCAGTGAGTCCTTCCTTCTGATTAGGTGGCCAAAATATTTGATTTCATTCAACGAGACATGCCTAATTTCTGCAACCGTATTTCACATGTTTTAGCCAGTCCCCAAATCATCTTTGCTGCTTTTCTCTGCACTCTATTTCTAGAGTCTCAACAGTAGACTCTGGAAGTAATGGTAATATATTTTTATTTATTATTTAAAGGTAGACGGCCACCCATTTCATATACATGACTCTAAACAAGGAGGGAGGGTTGGACTAGAAGATCTCCAAGGCCCTTCAACTCTGTTTTGAATGTAAAATAGATATGAAATTCCTTCTCCATTGGGAAAACAGGCTTTATAAGAGAACCCGACAATGATTTTGAGGAGAAAAAAAGGTTAAAAATAAACATCAAGATTACCTTTTCCTTTTTGTGTCTGTGTTCTTTTCTTCTGTGTTTTTCTTTGATCTTTTGGGGTTTCTGTTCCGCAACCGCTTCAGCTGTGCCTAAAACATTCGTCAGAGACAGAAGAACTATTGAAGGAGGATGCACTGAAAGCGATTCAGAAGCTGCTGAATTATTATTTTGGATTCTCCGAGAATAGCGTCTTTCTGAATTTCTTGATGCAAACCCCTGATCTATTTACACAAGTCTCGGTTGCATTTTTAGTGAATATATAACTATGCTCCGGAACAACAAACAGGAGATGGAAAGATTTAACACCACCCACTCTGGAGAAACACTTGGTGAAGATGGCAGATTTTGTTGAAATGCATAAATTGATAGAGGAGAATAGCTCAGGGTTGAAATGAAGGGTTACTTAGTTGGGTAATAAATGTTTGGGTAATGAAATGTCTGCAAAACAAATCAACCAAGCTCTGAACACTGAAGAACCCTCGTACTGTAAATTGCTTAAACTGGTAACTTAAAAGACATTATCTATATTTATTGGTGACTTGGAAACCTCTGATGGGACTTTTTGTGTAAAAATGAAAAAGAAGTGAACTTGTGACAAATGATGATTAGATGATAGACAAGATAGATTACACACAGAAGAGAGTCATGATGTAACTTTAGAGAAAGAGGTAAATTTGTAATTATACATATAGCTAAAAGGAACACAGGAAGCCATTTTTTGTATTTTTTTTCTTTCTCTTCTATTTTTTTAAATCTTTTTTTCCCTCTTCTGGCACTTTTGCTGATTTTTTTCCCTTCCTTGTTTTCCATTAGTTTGTGTTGGCTTGAGCACATTTTTAGGAATCTACCTTAATTAAATTAAGAATTTTAATAAAAAAAAATATTCTGTGCGATCAGCTTGTTTCTATAGGATTCTGTAGCTCATGAAACCAAAAAAGATCAACAGCCAATAAATTCCTGTGTGCAATACTTTTAAAATGAAAAAAGTCAATATAAACGCCATTCACATTTTAACAGCTAATAAATGTCTTTACCAGAATAAGCAACAGGAGGCAATCTTGGCCCAAATTCTTCTTGATTGACTACTTCCTTCGAGGTTGGAGTCACAGTATCAAAAGTCTCAGGTGCAAAAACTTCAGTTTCTTTGAGAAAAAACAATAAACATTGGCGATGTTTAAAAGCCAACCTAATCACTTTATACAGCCCACTGACCTATTAGTCCGTTTAAAGGCCGAGATACCATAAAGGCTGTTATAAGTCACAATACACGTGTACGGACTTATTCCCACATCCCAGCATCTTTTCCTTATTTACAACTATCTTGAAGACTTGGGGTTTTAATCAAGGACTTCAAGGCCACATAAAATGGCTTCAAACTTCTGGGGAGACCGCTCCAGTGTATCAAACCACTGTGACACCACAAGGAATGAGCATTGTGCTCCCCAACGCCCTCAATTACTTCCGTTAACGGCCTCTTTTGTGGCTATTGCAAACTGCTAAGCTATAAGGGCAAACTGATTGGTTGGAAGGTCCTTTTTTTAATGTCCACACATTCAGCAACCAAAATTACAACACTGAATAAGGAGGGCTTACGAGGGCTCCTCATTAATTGTGGTCTTTGTGGCCTCCCTGTGGTCATGTGATCTGTTTGTAACCTTCGCTGCTACTTTCCAACAAGCAAAGTCAATGGGGAAGCTGGCAGGAAGTCGCAAATGGCAACCATGTGACCATAGGATGCCGTGACTATCGGAGTCGCCCAGCGATGGCAACTGGGGCTGCCACTGTAAGTCAGCCCGATCACATGTCGTCGTTCTTACTACCATACCGCTTAACAAGAAGAGTTCGCAGTCCCAATTACTGCCAGCAAACGAGGGCTGCCTGCAGCACAAAGTTGCAAAGGCATAGCAGCTTCAACCTTCAACTTTTAAAGCTGGTTTCGAGGGGAAATTCAAACTCTTTAGCTCGTTCAAATATAGCAGTAAACTAGGCTTGTCCCAAAGTGGCAGTGATTATACAAAGCGTCATATATCAGAGGATGCGTCTGGTTTTTAATGGTGGGAGGGGGAGCCAGTAATACCTTTAGCAACAGGTAATGGAACCCCAGGTGAGTCACAAGGCTTGGTGTTTTCAGACTCTCCTTCCGGTGCTGTTGTAACGGGCTCCTCTGCATCACTCTCTTCTTCGGAAGAAGACTTCTCGTCCGAGGAACTGGCAAAGATGGCTTTAAATAAATCCATGGAGGGCCGGCTCCCTTCTTCCTCTGCAGCTTCACTTGGGCCAGTGGGTGGGCCTGATGGCTGAACCACAAAGGGAAAAGTGAAAAAGAAATAAGGCACTTCTCCGCCAAGTTAAACCGTAACCAGGAGCAAGACTGTTGAAGAATTCTGGGAGTTGAAGCCCACGAGTCATAAAAGAGCCAAGGTTGCCTATCCCTGATCTAAACTCTAGCAACACAGCTAAGTCAGTAAGCTGAGTAGCTGTAGGATTGATTCTAGCCCCTCCTAGATATCTTAGTATTTATTTACACACACACACACATACACACTTTTGTATTTTATTTTAAGTAACTGAGAATTCTGCATTCTACACGCTGTGAGCGGATAGTTAAGGATGATGAAACTCTTGCAAGATTTATTAATGGCCTCTCAATGTGGTTAACCCCTGGTCCGGTTGAACAAACAACACACCATAGTATACATTTCGTACTTTGCAGAGTATGGAAATCAAAACTATGAGAAATGTACGTTTCATTCATCTACAGTTTCAACTTAACTTCAGGGCAAATTAAAACATGCATTCTGCACTTCCGAAACCCAGCTGTGTTTTAATTTTTAAATGCAAAATGTGTGGCACCGTGATAAAGATATTTCTATGGATACATGTAAAATTGCTCCTGCGCTGTATTCTTTTAGTAAATTGTCACCTGAGTCTCGACTGTTTCAGGGCTTCTATTTTTGAGAAACGCATGAGGATAGCCTATCCCAGTGGTGGCGAACCTATGGCACAGGTGCCAGAGGCAGCACTCAGAGCCCTCTCTGTGGGCACGCGCACCGTCGCCCCAGTCTTAGGCCTTCAGCTGGGTTTTATAAAACTTTTCGCTTTAGGCCTCCGCCGCCGTGTGCAAAAAAAAAAAAAAGGTTCAATCAGTCAATTTCAACTTCTCGCGGGAAAAAAAAGATCTTGCAAAGTTGGAATTGATTGATTGAACTTTTTAGTCCCACCCAGTCTGCCGTTACCACCGCAGCCACGCCCACCCAATGGGCCACACCCACCCAGCACTCGACGATGCATAAGTGGGGTTTGGATTGCAGTTTGGGCACTCGGTCTCTAAAACAGCAGTTCTCAACCTATGGGTCGCGACCCTGTTTGGGGTCGATCGACCATTTCACGGGGGTCGCCAAGCAAGGCTGTCCGCCATTTTTTTCCCCTTTTCCGGCGGGTGCCTTACCTCCCTTGAGCTGGGCCAGCTGGTGGTCGGCCTGTTCCGTCTCTGCCGCTTGCCAGCTACGCCTCGGCCAGCGCAGGGGGCGAAACCACGCATGCGCGGCGCTCCCGGGCAGGGAAAGTCCTCGACTTACGACCGGTCGGGTAGTCCTCGACTTACGACCGGTTTAGTCCTCGACTTACGACCAGTTGGGGGTCGCGGCATTAAAAAGGTTGAGAACCACTGCTCTAAAAGGTTCGCCATCACTGGCCTATCCCATCTCCTGAGAATATTGTAGCGACCAATTCATTCAGCCAAGTCCATCATACATGCCCCTTGATGGTTTGGCATATGCTTGAAAGTCCCCCCCCCCATGCCTTCAAGATAACAGAGACACCAAAGCCACTCTACCTGAGCAGGAACAAGGTCACCAGCCTTTGCTTCAACTGCTGTGGGAGGCTGCTCCTGCACATGGACATCAACTTTTGATCGAGCCAAAGTTATAAATTCACTGATGGTATCCTCCTTCTTCTCTTTGTCGGGCACGTCCCATCTGGATGACTTCTTTGGCTCTGAAAGAAATGAACACATTTCCAAGGGGCCATCACCCTTTCTTGATGAGTTCCATACAGTTTTATTTCTTTTATAGCTCCCGTTGTTAAGGAAAGCTGCCTTTGATCATTAGGAATTCTAAATCTACGGGCCAAATGCTCATCTAGACATTCATGTTATTTCTCCCCAGCTAGTCTGAGCCTCGGGGCCAGCCCCACAAATGTTTTTTTTTTACTGTGTTTTTGATCTGTACACTTTGACCGGCCAAGTTATCTTGATCCAGGTCCCGAAGAGATACGATTCTTTTTTTTTTTTTCTGATAAATTAAAAATCTTACTGTTGGGAATATTATCCTGCTGCACTCCTGTTTTCATCGGCTGACTTCGCATCTCTAATGCCGACTCTGAAGCAACAGTCAAGAAGTTGAACACAGAATACTTATCACGTTTCACTGTCGGCAACCCAACAATACATGACCTGGTGAAAAATGAAAGCAGAGTGTCCGCATCCAACTTTGGGTAATTTTTCTGCTACAGAAATATGTGTTTGTTAAAATAGGTCAGAAGTATAGAAATGAAATAGCATTTTAAAATGTACTGTTGAGGGATTATAGTCTATAAACAAATATATGTAACTAAATAACCAAGGCGGTCTAGACAATACTTACTAGATTTAATTTACATTTTCCTGATCACTTCTACTAGCCAACTACAGATATTCCTTGACTTACAATAGCTTGTTTACAACGGCACTGAAAAAAGTGACCGTTTTTCACACTTACGACCCTTACAGCACGCCTGTGGTCACGTGATCAAACTTCAGAGGCTTGCCGACTGACTCACATTTATGACGGTCGCAGTGTCCTGGGATCACATGATCCCCCTTTAGCAATTTTCTGGCAGGTAAAGTCAATGGGGACGCCCGATTCACTTAACAACCGTGTTACTAACTTAACTACTTAACAAATGTGGTGGGAAAGGTCGTAAAATGGAGCAAAACTCGCTTAACCACAGAATTTGTGGGCTCAATTGTGGTCGTAAAGTCGAGGACTACCTGTATAAAATGATGACCCAAGTCTACTTGTTAGAAAATGCCGATGTACTCAACCAACTTACTCTGCGTAGGGATCAGGGATATTAAACCTTTTGCACAAAAGCTTATCTGGGTGCCACTCAAATTTTTCCCTTGTGAGTTTTCCGAACATCTTCATCTTTGCAGCAGCTGTTTTGTCATCAAGGTTGGTCTAAAATAACAACAGCAACAACACACATATATTTTGGCAATAACTGACTTGAGAGTTAAGCACAGCTGTTGACGGTCTTTTTTAAAAAAAAAAATTGGCCTGGTTCACATTCCTGCTAAACTAATTTTGAACCATGGTTTTATTTTAATAAAGCACAAGTTGTGTTCACACAACATATTCAGTTAGAATGAAAGAAACTACATTAGGGCTTAACTATGTGTTGTGTGGACTCTAGCACTTGTTTCAGGGCGATCGTGAAAGGAATTGGTGCTCTTAGAATGATTGAAAATCAACCCAGCTCCACGACTTCCAGATAACTTGGGGACTTACCTCTTCATCACGAGGAACGTCTACTTTATCAATATCATCCTCCAACTTTGCAGGAGTAAACCTTGAAGACAAAATGGAGCTGGAGGTTTTGTAGAACGCAGCAGCCCGAGAGAACTCGTCCCGTTCTCTACCACGCTCCCACTCCGTCATACCGGAATCTAAACTGCTTTCTGGCACATCTGTCAGGCAAGAAAAATTTAAAAAGCAAGCAAGGTCAATAATACTGGCTCAATAATATTGAACAGAAAAGAATGAAACTGTTTATAGCAGGAGTCTTCAAACTTGGCCCTTTTATGACTTGTGGACTTCAACGGCTACAAAATTTTCAATTTACAGTTGTCGCAGTACTGACGTCTGCCTGCAAAAATGCTCCTAGACTGGAGCGAAAAAGCAGTAGTAGATTGCTTTGTCCTATATTTGGTAGACCGGGTGCTTCACCCAACATGACTTGTGGACTTCAACTCCCAGAATTCTATATATAAGGAGCGAAAAAGCAGTAGTAGATTGCTTTGTCCTATATTTGGTAGACCGGGTGCTTCACCCAACATACATATATATATATATCGTCCCTGGTTTCTGCTGACCGAAGTGAGGAGAACCTGTGGCCTAGAGGTTAATACAGCTGCCTAACGTGCAAGCTGCCCAGGTTTAAATCTCAGAAGAATATGACTAACTGATGAGAGCTAAATAGCTCGAAATAGGTATATTAGTCTCCCTTTAACTCTTTGTCGGCTACAAAATTTTGAATATATATATGTGATAGATGAAGAAAAGAGCTGGGGACACTTTTGCTACTTGCCTTTCTTTCCATGTGCAAGATTTTCTAAGTAACATTCATATCTCTTTTGCTTTTCTGGGTTGCTGGCAAATGGTTTGAAGTCGGCCGAGCCAGTTGTAGCTAACTGGGACCCCAGCATCAATTGGTACTTCTGTGGCATATGAGAGACAGGAGGCGCTCGGAATTTGTTATAGGCGGATTGTTGAGGCACAGTGTCAGCTTTCCGTTGTTGCTGTACTGCCTGTTTCGCTTCTTGGATCCTCTCTTTGTCTTTATCTGACAAATATTCTAGAACAGAAGTGGTGGGGCCTAAACAAGAAGAGAAAATCATGATATAGAACTATGGCAAACAACTAACTTTTTTTTTTTAGTTGAGAACATAGTGCAATCAGGAATGTTTTGCCTTGTTTAAACAAAACAAAAGCCCCCATTTTCCAATAAATCAAATTACATATATACATGTATAAAGATATACTTAAATTAAAAAAAATAAATTAAAAAAACAACCAAAAATGCCTGCAAAAAATAGTCAGAACAAAATGATTATAGAGATTGCAGGTAGAGCAGCGGCCCCCAACATGTAGAGAGGGGTTTTTTTGTGGACCGGAGGCAGCATGGTTACGCATGCTGCCTGCATCCCATGGATGAGTCTTTGCTTGTTTGCATGGACCGGTCAGTCCTAGAGGAGATCAACCCCGACTGCTCTTTAGAAGGCCAGATCCTGAAGTTGAAACTCAAGTACTTTGGCCACCTAATGAGAAGGAAGGACTCACTGGAGAAGAGCCTGATGCTGGGAAAGATGGAGGGCAATAAAAGAATGGGACGACAGAGAATGAAGTGGCTGAATGGAGTCACTGAAGCAGTAGGCGTGAGCTTCAACGGACTCCAGAAGATGGTAGAGGACAGGAAGGCATGGAGGAATGTTGTCCATGGGGTCGCGATGGGTCGGACACGACTTCGCAACTAACAACAACAATCGACCGGTTTCTGGCATGCTGCGCCCCGGTGCTGGTCCACAGACCGGGGGTTGAGGACCCCTGAACTAGAGGACCTGCATCATTCAAGGTAACATCAGGATATTGGATACCTTTCAGTTCAGTTTCGCCCAGCACTTCCCTTCTCTCAGAAGCAGTTTTCTGGTGTCGACTTTGGAATGCTGTATCACTCTGAAGCTTCCCTGTGGATTCTGCCAATGCTTGCACTAAGTGGGAATTTTCACCGGTAGCTTTTATCACAGGTCGAAAGTAATGGATTGGTCTGTAGTCTCTTGGCAGGTCTGGAGGAGGATAACTCTTTACAGAAAAAACAACGGAAGACAAAACATTGGCTAGCTTGTAGACCAGGCAGTCATCATATATCTCAAAAGCATGTACTGGGCACTGGAATTAGGCAAATTTGAACTCAAGTGTATAAGCCAGTGTTTTCTCAACCTTGTGCGGACTTCAACTCCCAGAATTCCCTAGCTAGCAAAGAATTCTACAAAGTGAGTCCACTTGTCTTAATAATAATAATAATAATAATAATAATAATAATAATAATAATAATAATAATAATAA
>NW_015387568.1:190876-206487 GCF_001527695.2 Protobothrops mucrosquamatus
AGGAAACCCTATACCATTTCAGACAAATGGCTGTCCAGTCTCTTCTTAAAAACTTCCAGTGTTGGAGCATTCACCGCTTCTGGAGGCAGGTTGTTCCACTGGTTAATTGTTCTAACTGTCAGGAAGTTTCTCCTTAGTTCTAGGTTGCTTCTCTCCTTGATAAGTTTCCATCTGTTGCTTCTTGTCCAGCCTTCAGGCACTTTGGAGAATAGCTTGACTCCCTCTTCTTTGGGGCAGCCCCTAAGATACTGGAACACTGCTATCATGTCCCCCCTCGTCCTTCTCTTCGTTAAACTAGACATACCCACTTCCAGCAACCGAACAATCTTTCAGGTTGGGAAAGACTAATATAAACCAATAACTGATATCAAACCAATTGTTCCCTGTTCTTTTTAAAATATTGGTACCATTTGTTGCAGATTTCTAGTAGCTATCAAGCTTGAAATCCAATCTCCTCACGTCACCAGTTGCCTCCCATTGCCCCCAACACATTCGCTGTCATATTTTGACTGTTTTGCCAATCTTAACAAGAAGTATCATAATCTTATGCATTGCCAAATGATCGCCACAGCAGACTTTATTAGCAAAACACGGCCGATGGCAGATTTGATTTGAAAAAAATTCCTCGATATTCCAAAGATCAGGTTAGGGCCGTGAAAGTTGATATTCTCCTTGTTTCATTTTGGAGTAGAATGAATGAAAATAAAACGGCAGTGACAAATCACTGTCACCATCACCTGTTATAAAAATCTAGTACATTTCAAATGACAAGCAGATTGAAGAATCAACTTTATATTCTTGGAGGTCTCCGTACATGTATTGGTAGATATATTATAGACAGAAAAACAAGTTGACTAACCTTGGCAGGAGACGCTGACTTAGACGCCAAGTAGAAGCCATCCAGAATTTTTCCAAAATACTTCTTTTCTTTCTCCCTACCTATAAAATAATAGACAAATTCGTTAGCGCTTTCAAAATAAACCAATCAGGTGGCACTTCCTGAAAAGGCTAGACCAATAACAAAATATTCAAGAGGCTTCTAGACTTGGCTTACTTTTATAAGGCCTGGGGGCTGTCCAGCCATATAGCCCGTCTCCCGGCTCTTCATCTTTCAGAACACTGTCATATTTGGAAAAGGATTCGACTGCATAAATATCTTCATCTTCCTCTTCCAAAGCACCAACCCCAAAGGCCTAAAAGAAGCAGCAGAGCATACAGTTAGATTTGTCTTCACTATTTTAATAGACTAATAACTGTACAGGTAGTCCTCGATTTTCAACAGTGACTGTTCAAAGTTACAGCAGCGCTCAGAAAAGGGACTTATGACTGTTTTTCACACTTAGGGCCGTTGCAGCATGCCCCGTGGCCAAATAATTGAAATTCAGACGCTTGGCAACTGACTCCTATTTATGACGGTTGCAATGTCCCGGGGTCATGTGATCCCCTTCTGTCTGTGCTCTTCTGACAAGCAGTCAATGGGGAAGCCGGATTCGCTTAACAACCGGGTTACTAACTTAACAACTGCAGGGATTTGCTTAAGAATTGTGGCGAGAAAGGTCGTAAAATGGGGCAAAACTCACCCAACATTTGTCTTGCTTAGCAACAGAAAAAATTGGGCTCAATTGTGGTCATAAGTCAACGACTACCTGTATTTGCAAAAGGTCTGCATCCGGCTGAAGGAGGAAAAGGGCCAATTTGCGTAAACTGGCTGTCATAAAGGAGTTCCCAACTTGCCCCCATAGCAGACTGTATTTATGTGTGAATAAATCATAATCCTTCTGAAGTATACATTAGAGGTTTTAGGAGATTTTTGCCTGCTCATTTCTCAAAGCCTAGTCCAAAAATTTAACCTGTGTAGTATTTTACCTGTCCTGTAATGCCCAGTTTTCGTCCTTTACTATGCCGTACATCACCAAGACGGCTTAAGTCTTCAGAACCGAGGCTAAAAACATTTAAAGATTCCTCTGAAGTGCCAAATAAAGCTTTGCTAGGATCCAGCCCTTTGTAACCCAGTCCGTGGACGTTTTCTTTTGGAGTCAGATCTACCGGCATCACGTCTTTGGGAGCAAAGGTCACATTTTCCGGCTGATATTCATCCTCTTCTTCCTTTATGAAATAAATATATGTTATTTAGAATGAAGTGGTAAGTTGGCAAAATTTTAAGCCCGTTTCTTCCCCACTGGCAATTCTTTGAAGCGGTGCGTGTTGATAATTCTAAGGAGCAGCAATCCATGGACTTTGTTATGTCCTAGAAAGAGGGGGGTCACGTTGTTCACCAAAGCACCAGAGGGAAGGACGAGAAACAATGGTTGGAAACTGATCAGAGAGCGAAGCAACCTGGAATTAAGGAGAAACTTCCTAACAGTGAGGACAATTAACCAGTGGAACTGCTTGCCTCCAGAAATCGTGGGCATTCCATCACTGGAGGTTTTTAAGAAGAGGCTAGACAGTCACTTGTCTGAGATGGTATAGATTCTCCTGGTTGAGCAGGAGCAGGAGGCTGGACTAGAAGACCTCCAAGGTCCCTTCCAACTCCTATCCTCCAAGGTCCCTCCTATCCTATCCTATTTCTATTCTATTCTATTTTACGTTGTTTCAGATTCTAACAAAACAACAATTAAAAGAGAAAAGATCAGAGAGTTTTATTCTACTTTTTCTGCTTCCTCCGCAAAGCAGTATTTTACAGCTAGTCCTTGATTAGTGACTGTGATTGGTTCCAATAAAATCGTGTCACAGTGGAATTGCTGGTTGCTGACATCTCATCCCAATAATGTTCTCTCCCACAGTGTCCTGTGCCTGACCCAATGTTTTTCTTCCTGTTTTTTGGCTCCTTGTAGGGTAGATAGACTGCCTAAACAAGCCATCTCTTTCTGAGCTGTTTTGCTAACTCAGTGCTTCCCTACAAAGTGCTAGATGCCTTAATAAGCTCAGCCCTGTGACCAGAACTTCTGCCAACTGCTGCCTGAAACTGACCAGACTGTAATCCGTTTCTCACTGAAGGTTATTTTGTTGTTATTGTTGTAAATGTAGGTATTGGTCCCAAAATTATTTTTTCATCCCTGTCGTATTTCCCATTGTCACTATCAACAGCAATTAATAAACAAGAACTATTTTTTATGCCTCGCCACTTTATTTATAGAGTCATTGTCTGCATGTAAATAATGTACATGAAAATTGTCCAGGGCACAGAATCATTTATATTAAAGGCTTTCGTGATGTTACCGATGCCTTCGCAGAAAAGACAGTACAAGACAAGGGCCAATGTTTCTCCACTTATTGAAAATTGCAAGGCATTAAGATAAAAGAATCATTGTAATATTCATTATTATAGCCGCAAACAGTTGGTATTTATTGAATAATTCCAATTCCATTTAAAAAAAAAGTGTTAAAATTTACAACAAATGCCTTACAATTACCTCTGACTCTTCGGATCCTGGAGGCAAAGCGCAGCCATATATCTTTACTCCGGGCTCTGCAAACCAAACAGTGATAATCACGATTAAAATGCTGGATTTTTTTTCATTTCTTTCATTCAAGTAAGAAACAGGTCGTGCTGCTACGATCCCACTAAATTCAAAGTCACTTAAATTACTGCAGTATATGAGTAACAAATTGTACAACAGCAGACTACTGATCAGTTATACAAAAAATTGGAATAGATGCATCAAAACTATGTATTTAGGCAGCCATATCTTAAATGTGAAGACAGGAACAAGCATTTTGCATTATTGTGCTTCTCCCCTTATAGCAGAAGCAAAGAGATTAGGGAACTTTTTAGTAACCCTAATTTCACAATTGGCCCAAACCAGGAAACAATATTTATCTGTTTTGAAACAAGTCACAATGTTACATAATTGCAAACCACGATTCGACATTCTGACTTATGCCAAAATAACGGTGTTTTCCTAATTGGGACAAAATGGGAAAATACAACTGGCTCTTTGCTTGTTTGTGCTTCAAAGAGAGGCACAAAGGCCTGATCAAGCAGGGACATAATTACCTGAACTAGATAATTCATTTTATTCTGATCTTGCTGCAAAACAAGAGATTCAGAGGCATGTACCAGGTTTTTGCTTCCGCGGCTTCCTCTTTACCCGAGGCCCAACGCCTTGTCCTTCTTTCCAGCCCATTTTCCGCAACAAGTCAATCCCAATTGTTATTCTGGGGGGGGAAATAACGGATAAAGAAGTTATAACTACAGGTGGCCCTTGACTTAACGACCGTAACTGAGTCCAAAATTAGGAACCAGTTGCCAAGCGTCTGAACGTTGATCACGTGAGCATGGGGGAATGCTGCAATGGTCATAAGTGTGAAACGTGGTCATAAGTCAAGGAGAGAAGCAACCTAGAATTAAGGAGAAACTTCCTGACAGTTAGAACAATTAACCAGTGGAACAACCTGCCTCCAGAAGCGGTGAATGCTCCAACACTGTAAGTTTTTAAGAAGAGACTGGACAGCCATTTGTCTGAAATGGTATAGGGTTTCCTGCCTGAGCAGGGGGTTGGACTAGATGACCTCCAAGGTCCCTTCCAACTTTTTATTATTATTATTATTATTATTATTATTATTATTATTATTATTATTATTATTATTATTATTATTATTATTATTATGTTGTTGTTGTTGTTGTTGTTGTTGTTGTTGTTGTTGTTGTTATAAGTTCCTTTTTTCAGGGCCGTTGCAACTTTGAACACTTACTAAGTGAACTGTTGCAAGTTGAGGATTATTTGAATGAACGAACGGACCTTTATTATCAAAGTATAACATGTATACAATGAGATTGGCTGAGCCTCCCTCCGTGCCCCCCCCAACTCACAGTGACTACAAACCCACCAACTTATTACACCCTGTGAGCTAATTGCACAGCACACCGGCTTCACGAGTCTATCATGCATAAAATTATGTCCCGGCTATCCATGACAGCCCATGGATAGAAGCTGATCTTCAGCCTGTTGGTATGCCTGGCTATATTTCTATATCTCCTACCTGATGGTAGGAGAGTAAAGAGGTACCAACCAGGGTATGAGTCATCCCTGAGAATTTTCCTCACTCTACCAAGGCAACGGGCCCTGGCGATGTCATCCAGTGGTGTCAGGGAACAGCCCACGATGCTTTGATGTTTATCTGTACTCAACTAAAATACTTCTATAAACAATGTATTCAGACAACAGTGGAAACACAAACTAAACACAGACTCACCCTCCTGAGATTTGAGAGGTCTCGTTTCTGTTGGCCTTTTGTAAGGCCTTCAAAATTTAGTGTTGTGTCTGAACCTGTGCACTGGGCAGAGCCCGTCCTCTGGCTATGTGGAGGAATTCTAGGAGTTGACATTTGTCTGTCTTAAATTTGCTCGGGTTGAGATATGCTGGATTAGATGACGCCAGCTGCTATGCGTTTTATTTTTATGTGCTTTTTCACATTATACATTTTACATATTTGATTCGGTTGTCTAAAGCCGCCTAGAGTCAGGTCAAAGTGAGCTGGGCAGTTATATAAATCAAATAAATGAATGAATTCTACAAAAGTCCTAGATTTAGCATCAGGAAGACTTGTTTATGGAGGAAAAAAGAAATCCTGCCTGTTTACTTCTGGTAAAAAGGAGTCAAACAGTCCTTCGGGTGTGCCAAAAATCAGAAATAAAACATAAGCAATGCTCCAAAGTAGCAGGTGTTACTTTATTATTTTTCAGTACACTTACTTCGCAGGTATAATGAATTCATCCAATACTGTAGCTCCAGGGATGGGTGCAGCTATTCCTGCTAGCTGTCTGGCCTTCTCCTGGATTTTGTCTTTGCTTTGGGAAGCAAATGCATCTGTAATTGTAATTTCCTTTGGTGCAATCCCATGTTCACTAAGATCCTTTCAGGGAAAATAAGATTGGGGGGGGGAGTGGCGGAATCAGAATATTTTCTTTCCAAGTCCACAAATTCAAAAGTAACTTTGAAACAAAACAGCCAGAGATGCACTTTTTTTTTGTAGAAAAATCACTGTTCTTTATCTAAACAAAGCTATACTGTCTATTAATCGTGCCGTAAGAGATTACGTACAAAACACCAGGCTTATATTTATTTATCACATTTCTATGGTTGCCCATCTCACAGAAGTGGTTCTGGTAGCGTGCAGCAATACATATAACTATATTTATATATCTATTTACCATACATATAGCATCAATATACATAGATATCTGGAATTATATAAATGCAATAATCTGCATCATCATACCTCTTCATCCATAAAATCTTCTGGCCCAAGAACTTTCTGTTCTGTTCTCTTTTGGCGAGAGGATACAAAAGCTGTCGGTGCCCATCCTTAAAAGACAAATGCTTGGCTATAAGATGCGAGTTTATAGCAGAACTGAGAAAGATTAAATTTCCAATTGAAACTACAATTGCTATACCTACTCACTCCGGACTTCTTTCACTGACTACTGAATTACTTTTGAGTGGACTTTTGTGTAGCATTGTACTAATTGCATGACAAGTGATTTTGCATTTGATTTTTCTTAGCTTAGGACGATACGCTGTTATTACTTTAATTTTTAAAAGTCTTTATTTGATCCTCTTGTTCCTTTTGCTAGGTCAAGCATTGCACTAAGAGGCTAACTTGTTTTCATCACATTTCCTGAACATGCCAGTGAGCTGGGATCCCAAATAAATAGCACTGACAAGCTACAATGACTGGCTTGCAAAGTGTACACAAGCTCACACAGCGTGCAAAGTTCAAAATGAAAGTGCTGCATTATGAATCAGCACTATGTGGGGTTTTATCTACAGCAGTCTCTATACTGTTTGACAGTCTAGTCTATGCAGTTTAAACTATTATTAAATTACATAAATAAGATGCATTCTCCTGATTCAGCACTTTTACGATCATTTAGAAGCCACATTGGAGTCACAGTACACATTGAGCCGTGTAACTTCACACAGCGTGTAAAACTGACCAAGATTTTACCATCTTGGACACATTTTTAAAAAATAACCCAACTCAGCCCAGTTTTATGCCAAGAGGAACAAAATAAGTTTTCAGACATAGATCATTACTAACCTTCTTTGGATCCAACAGTGTTAAAGTAGCCAGCTGAAAAACCACCACTGAATGCTCCATGAAATCGTTTATACCGCCCCTTCTCATCTTTGACTGTCTGGTCTTGGAGAGGAACCGGCTTCTTAATGCGCTCACCTGGAAGGAAGGAAGGAAGGAAGGAAGGAAGGAAGGAAGGAAGGAAGGAAGGAAGGAAGGAAGGAAGGAAGGAAGGAAGTTGAATGCAGTTGAATGTTAGAACAGCTTTCACGTCTAAGATGGAACTAGAACTCACCATTTCCTAGTTTCTAAGACGACACTTTCACCACTACACCAAACTGCCTCCAGTCTGCAAAGAGCTTCCAGGCCATCTGGAGCGTCCCCTGCAGCAGACTTTCCCCAACCTGGGGGTCCTCCAATTGCCCCACACTACAACTCCTTGTCCCAGGCAGCAGAGAAGAGGGAGACTGCCTGTGGGCCGGCCGCTGTGGAGGTTGGGAGCTGCGGCCCCAAAAGGAGGCATAGGTGCCAATAGAATAGACAAACAATAAAGCAGTAAGCAATAGCCTAATAATCAAGGAACGACCAAGGAGAAGATCACACTTCTCCAACACTGGTAGGGCAAACTGCTGCCTAGAAAGGTGGAGCAAACCCCACTCCCTCTGGCACTGATGATATTACCTAGTCGGGTAATGAAACGTCTGCAAAAATACAACCAAGTTCAGAAAGCACCAAGGACCCCACAGTCGTCATCCTCTTCCTCCACCACCACCCTTTTTCTCCTCCTCCATCTTTCTCCTTCTCCTCCTCCACAACCTCCCTCTCTTCTAGCACTGATGATGTTACCTAGTTGGGTAATGAGGCATCTGCAAAAATACAACCAGCCTTAGAGAGCATCAAGGACCCCCCCCCCAGTCCTCCTCCTCCTTGCTGCAAGCCCCCCTTCTTCTAGCACTGATGATGTTACCTAGTTGGGTAATGAAACGTCTGCAAAAATACAAACAAGCTCAGAGAGACCCCAAGGACCCCCCCAGTCCTCCTCCTCCTTCCTGCAAGCGCCCCTTCCTTCTAGCACTGATGATGTCACCTAGTTGGGTAATGAAACGTCTGCAAAAATACAACCAGCCTTAGAGAGCATCAAAGACCCCCCAGTCCTCCTCCTCCTCGCTGCAAGCCCCCTTCCTTCTAGCACTGATGATGTCACCTAGTTGGGTAATGAGACGTCTGCAAAAATACAACCAGCCTTAGAGAGCATCAAAGACCCCCCCAGTCCTCCTCCTCCTTCCTGCAAGCGCCCCTTCCTTCTAGCACTGATGATGTCACCTAGTCGGGTAATGAAACGTCTGCAAACAAAAAACCCCAACCAAGCTCAGAGAGACCCCACGAAGGGCACCGGGAGGGAGACAGCCCCCCCTACCTAACAAGGAGAGGCCCAGAGGGAAGGAAGGGGACGGGCTACGCGGACTGACCTTCCTCCAGCAGCTCCAGCGGGGTCCCGACGCTCACCAGCTCCTCGTCCTCCTCCTCGCTACTGCCAGCCGCCATCTTGACAGGCCTCTAAAGGAGGAGGGGCTGGAGGCGGGGCCCGATCGGTCGCCCGCCCCGCCCCCGGAAGGCGCGCGCAGCCCGAGAGGAGGCGTGGCCGTCCAGAAGAAAGGGAGGGAGAAGAGCGCGCCGCGTTTCAGTTGTCTGCGCGTGCGCGCGCTGATCCAGCCTTGCCAAAGGCAGTGATTTTTGCAAAGCGGGTTGCGCGTTTTAACTTGTTGTGTGAACCCCGTCAGTTGGATGCAGGGCTGAACGTACGCGCATGATTCTAAATAGAGCTTTTCTCTTGACCTCAATAAATCCTGATCTGTGTAAAGGAGATTTTCTTCTTGTTGTTGTTTTTTTTGGGGGGGGAAAGGAAAACACAGGAGTTGTAAAACAATGGAATAATATTGTGTGTTAAAGATGAACAATGAAAAAGCAGCTGGCGTGCATGTGTTTGTGTGTCTGTGTGTGTGGGGGGGGAAAAATGTGGTATCTTAAAAAAGATTAGAGGTGTAGCCTAGGAAGTGGAGAGCATCTCAATTTCAGAAGCATTGGAAACTGAACACATCCTTACCTGGTCGGGAGGCGTGGCTAAGCACACCTCCATGGCCATCCGCAGGGCTAACTTGACCAGAAGAGGTCAGTGTGAGTAAAGTGCTGTGCACCTCTGCACACTTTAACTGAGAACAGTGTTTTCAAGCTTGGTAACTTCTAAGATGCTATGGATTTCAACTCCCAGAATTCCCCAGCCAGCATGCGTGGAATTCTGGGAGGTGAAGCCCATGGATCTTAAACTTGCCAAGCTTGAAAAACATGGATCTGGAGAGGTTATTTTTAAAAAAGCTAATGGGTGTGAACACAGCTTTCCTTATGAATCACAGCCCTGGCATCTGCAGGAACTGCTATGATGTCAGAAGAATGACATGCCCGCAGTGACGCCATCATGCGAAAATGTGGTTATGAAATTGACAGTTTCAGGATTTGGGGATGAAAAAAGACAAAAAGTTTGGGGGAAAGCTTAAGATGCTAATGGTTCAATAGAAAAAGGGCAAAGGGCATCATTTTTATTATATTTATTGCGTATTGCATTTTTATTTTCAGATATTTTTAATCCTATCTTTATTATTTTTATAAATAAGTCAAGGCGGTGAACGTATCTAATACGCCTTCATTCAACAGAATGATCAAAGCGTTACACTTACGCGCATTGAATAAACATTATACAATACCTGGATATTCTTTGGCACCTTCACATGTATTTTTTCCCCCTGGGCACATGATGTGCATACTCATACTGTGCAGTCAAATTATTTTTATTTTCTAACAATGCTCTTAAAGCCCCACATAGGCTGCAGAGGTATTTTGGGAAATCAAGATGAAATTCAAGTGCTGTGCCTGGCAGCATGCAAATATCCCTCCCCCCAATGAATAAAACAGGAAAAATTGGGTGAAAGTTATGGGAAGCCAATGATGTCTGATTTGTGAGTTGTTCAGATTGTGCCTTGCAGAAAATCAGGATTGGCTAGAAATTCCTGAATGCATGATTGGCGGAAGATTATCTGGAATTGGAGGCTAAACCAAGATTATTATTTATCCACAGTGCTTGAAATATATCTGTGTGCACACCTGGGTGTTTCTATACCTCTGTGTGGGGTGTTACAATTTGCATTCTGAGTTGTTGCTCTGAAGAATGTGATTGTTATATATAGATTTTATATATAAGACTATCACATTGTGCTCTAATACAGCTGTTCTGAAACTTTTTATGGCTCACGGCCCCCTTCGGAGCATTTTTTACTTCTGGAAGTCACCCACCCAGTCTTAGTCACTGTTAAGGGTATTTATTGTAAAATCTATCCTGTTAAGTTTGGCTGGCTCCCCGTGACCCCTTAAAAATATAATATGGCCTCCTGGGGGGGAGCATACGGACCACATTGAGAACTTCTGATAAGGGTTGGAGTAAATGCGTTCTATGATTCCTTCCAACTCTATGATTTGATCTTTACACTGTTATAAGGATTTTAAATTTTAAAAAGCAATAAAGTATTGATAAAGTTATAGTACAACATTTCTCAAACTTGGCAACATGTGGACTTCAATTCCCAGAATTCCCTAGCCAGCATCATAGCTGGCTGGGGAATTCTAGGAGTTTAAGTCTACCTTCTTTAAAGTTGCCATATCTGAGAAACACTTGATAGCATGTCTTTATCTTTAATCCAATTTCTTTCTGTTTTATTTATGTGCCACTTTTCCATAATAGACTATCGGTGCTACTTAGGTGCTACCATCCAACCAGATGCAGGAAGTATTAAAACACAGCAGCATGTTTAAAAAACTGTGCCCTTCAAAAATTAAGTGATTTAAAAAAATAAGTAATTTAAAATAAGGGATGTTTGTAGTTTTTGCCTTTCTTTAACTCTATCTCAGAGACATCTTTCCTTTTTATTTCTCTTCTGGGTGATGAGTTGCTTTTCAAAAGCACAGGAGAATCATCTCTCTGTCTCTCTCTCTCTCACACACACACACACACACAAACACAAAGAGGACAAAAGTAAAGGAAGAAAATCTCACTGACTCATTCACATTCCTTTTGCGGAATTAGTTGGACATATCCAAGGTATCTGCCTGACCTTTGAAACTTTCGTCGTTTGAATTAATTATATATATTTATTTATTTACATCACACACCCTCTCTGGAGCTTTATAGCTTTATAGCTGAGTTGATTAAACATATCCCATCTCGAAACTCGTTGTTTTTATCCTTGTTTCCCTTTCCTTGTGGGTTTAATGCAGTTATTCAATGTGGAGGAAATAACATTATATGTACAATAATATGGGCATTTTGAAATGGATCAGTTGCATGCAGAGGGAGGACTTCTAATCAAAATACTCCACATTTTAAATTATCAAATGGAACAATATTTGTATTAAAGAAAGCAAAATCAGTTGATCAAAACATAATGCCTTTGGTTTTAAAGGCATGAAGCATTGGAGAAGACACTTCTTATCCATAAAACGGGAACCTCAAACACTATTCTGCTTTCCCATTCATCTGTATCTGTACTGAGTCCTGACAAGAAAAACATGCTAGGTGTTGATAGATTGTTTTGTTGACAATTAACATTATGTTCGTGATATAATTGTCTAATTTAAATCCATATTATGTATTCCAAAACAAGGCCAATCCTTTGGGAAAGCTTCAGCATGGGTTTGAAAGTTCAAAGGTACTCTTTTCTGGGAAGCACCTAATACAGAAAGAACTTTTCACTTTGCCCTGTATTTCAGGCACAATTCATTTTACCACATCGAAAATAGCCGTCTTGAAGTTTCGATAACACATTCCAAACCTGCCACTCCACATATTTGCTGTGTGGTTGTAAAATAATCCACCAGTTATTTTTTTACTTTTACAATATAAGATTTCCATCAGTGAGCAATGCCCACGAACTGGCCATTTTCGTGAATGCCCCAAAAATGCTGTGGGGGAAAAAAAAAATCCACTGCGATTTGTACCAAATCTCTCTTGTTCTTAAAAGAAAAAAAGCATTCTTTCCCCCCAGCCCAGAGCAATTATTCCCAAAGGAGAGAACCCTCCCACCCACACTCACCCCTTGGATGGCAAAAGAGAAACAAGAGGAAGGAAGAAAAAAGAAGAGAAAGAAAATTCCTCTCCAGAACTAAAGACCAAAAAAAAAAAAAAAAGATGTTGAAAGACTCGGGGGACAAAAAGATAAAATTCCACTGGGACATGGTTTCTTGGCAACCAGATCCTTTTCTACAGAGACACATAAAAGATTGAGCTGCGTTAAAGCAAAGACAATGTTTTTTGTTTTTTTTAAAGCTGTATCTCTCTCCTCCTACCATTATTTATTCTAAACAAAGATAAATAACTGACAGAACCAATTGGATAAGGAAACTTAATGTTGGGGCTTAAGAACAACAAAGGCCTGCCTTTTTATGTATTTGCTAGATACTAGCTCTCTGGTGCACTTTGCTGATCCGGCTGAAACCCCTGGGATGTTGGGATAAGCAAGGTTCAGGTCAAACCTAGCCAAACCACAATACAGGTAATCTTTGACTTAGGACCACAATTGGAAAAAGGATTTCCATTGCTAAGCCAGGTGCTTGTTAAGTGAGTCACACAGGATTTTAGGAATTATTTTTTTGTTTTTGCCCTGGTTGTTAAGCGAATCTGCCCTGACTTTGCTTATCCAAAATTGGCTAGCTATTTTGCAGCACCCTGGGATGCTGCAACTGTCATAAATACCCATCGGTTGCCAAGCATCTGAATTTTGATCACATGACCGTAAGGATGCTGTGATGGTCATTAACAATGGAAGACCAATTTTAAGACTCTTTTTCCTGTGCCACTGTAACTTCAAGCAGTTGCAAAACAAATAGTCATAAGTTAAGGACAACGAACAGGGCTATGACATCTAATCATGCTAATGAGCAAAGCCACCCACTCTTGTAAACCACGGGTTTATGCCTACCTGTTTCGTGAATCCCACTTAGTTAAATTAAAGCAAACCAAGGTTTAATACAAAACCAGGGATCCTGCTAAGGGTGCATGGATGGACCTAATCCAAAAGCGGATCCCATTCCCCCCCTTAGCAGGATCGATTGATCCTCTGATCTACTAATGTAGGATGGGCTCTGCCTCTTGATTAGGTGCAAAGGTATGGATCCCGGGCACCGATCTTCCTGGCTAATAAACCCACAGCCTTGGGTCCTTTGACCAGGAGTCTGGGGACAGGGATGGGTGGGAAAAATGCATCCCCAGTTTGGGATGACCCCACCATTTTTAATTCCAGGTTGCTTCTCTCCTTGACGGATGAAAACTAACCAAGGAGAGAAGCAACCTGGAATTAAGGAGAAACTTCCCAGCAACGGTGAGAACAATCAACAGCTTGCCTTCCGAAGTCGTGGGTTCTCCATCACTGGAGATCTTTAAGAAGAGACTGGACAGCTACTTATCTCAAATACTAGGGCCTCCTGCTTGAGCAGGGGGGTTGGACTAGAAGACCTCCACGCTCCCTTCCAGCTCCCTTCTGGTTCTGATTCTTTGCACCGCCCTTGCTGGGAGGGACCGCGGCTGGGATCCAAAAGGCACCAGCCCAAGGAAGCGCTTTTGTGGCTTCCTCCTCCTCCTCTTCTACCTCCTCCTCCTCCTCCTCCTCCTCACCCCGCCCCCCTTTGCGGGTTTCCCAGGTAGAGAGGGAGGAGCGAAGGGCAGCGGGGAGCGGAGCTTGGAGAGCGGCGAGAGCGCACTTGGTGCTGCGCCCGGGTGCCCAAGCGAGGCGAGGGCGAGGGCGCACTGGTGAGTTGGCCACGGAGGCAGCGGGCGCCACCAGCCTCGGCCCCAACCAGCCGCTGGAGATGACGGAGGCGCTGCTGCCCACCGGCTGTCCGGCCTCGGACCAGAGGGGCGCCTGCTATTTCCGCAAGGTGAGCGCAGGGCAGGAGAGGGGGGTCCTTCCTGGCGCGGGACCCCCTTGGTCTCTCGGAAGGGCCGCGAGTGTGCTCTCTCTCTCTCTGTGTGTGTGTGTGTGTGTGTGTGTGTGTGTGGCGGCGGGGGGGGGGCTTTGCTTCCACCCCACCCCCGGCTCGGATTAGTTCTGTTCTCATCTCATCCTGTTGGCGTTGGACTTTTTTTTCAAACCAAACCAAAACAACAACAAAAACCCAACTTGCGTTACAGGTATTTTCCCCCGCCGATTCGCAGCCTCGTTTAATGTGAAGTTGCACGAAAAAGGCAGAGGGGAGTGGGGAGTGGGCTGAACTGGAGCTTTGCTTTCCGAGGGGGCTCGGCGGAGAGGCCGAGAGAGAGAGAAAAGCCTTACCCATCCCGCCCCCTCCAGCCACCTCCCTTCTTGGCGAAGTGAACCTCTCGCCAAAACGAAAAAAAAAGTTCCGCGTTTTTCTCCCCCTTTGTAAACTGTGAAATGAGTGTAAATTCTGCTTGGTGGTTGAAAATCGAATTGGGGGTGGGGGGTGGCTGGGGGAGACCCTGACTCCCACCCAGCAATGCCCTTGGCTCTTTGTCTGTCTGCTTCTTGCACCCCCCCCCCCAGGCTGCCAACTGCATGCTCTGGGGTACATTTATGGATGAGAAATAGGCGCAACGCCTTGGCATCTCTTTCCGGGTGATGATAAACGGGCCACTAAGGCAGAGTGGCATCTGGGCTAGGTAGACTTTGTTGGAAGAAACTGAAGCCTTCTCTTGCCTGGTGCCATGCCTGTGACTTCTATGGGAAATGGGGAATGGGTGGGTTTTGGCTTTCTGTGAGACCACCTCATTGATGCCTTCCTGCCTTGATCAGAGAATTTAATGCGAAACCGGATCCTCTGATTAATCAGCTTCTTGTTCAAGGTACAGTGTTGAATGAACTCAGAAACCTGCCTTGAATGAATTCACAAAATTAATTCTATAACCCAACAGTGAATATTGACAGTTGATTCTCTGGCCAACAGTTAGTATTTTATGAAACTCTGCTGGGAATCTAGTAGGCAAAAGAAAAAAGAAAAAAAAAGCCTGGCCTAATTTTATGCTGTTTTACTTAAATTCTTGCTAGATTGACTCAGGAACTCAGTCTCAGAGATGTACCTGTGGGTTGAATCCATAAGGGAGGATTACCTGTTTGGTTAATATCTACCAAAGGGAAAGAGGTTATTTCAATAAAGTTCATTAGCTTCCCTTAATTTCTGCTGGGGTAGGATTGGGCTTTGATGTCCCAGGAACCTGTTGTTGCACGTGACAAAGGCCAGCAGGAAATAAACAAACAATTCAATTTTCTGAAATTGGATTGATAATATTCACTGAGCGTGAATAAGGTGAACCGTTTTTGCCTTTGCACATGTGACCCGCTCCCTCCTCCAATTGAGGGGAGGGGGGGATCCCCTGGAGGGGAGGGCCGAGGACTTTGCGCAATATCTGCATGACAAAGTCGCGCGGATCCGGGAAGGCTTGGACTCTGACTGGTTGGCCCAGGGGGAGGAGACGGAAGCAGGTCTTGAGACGGTTATATGGGAGGAGTTTGACTCTGTTGCTCCCGAGG